>NW_007256157.1:25001-36683 GCF_000164805.1 Carlito syrichta | reverse complement strand
CGGGCTCAGGCAATCCACTCACCTCAGCCTCCCAAAGCACGGGATTACAGGCTGAGACACTGAGCCCGGCTCATGGTCGTATTCTTTAGGGTTATGCCTAGTACATCAAGTGGGAAAGGGTGATTAAAGTTTAGTGAACATTAATTACTCCATGCCCAGAACGTTTACGTGCATTATCTTCCAGTATACTCACAACAATCCTGTGTTATTGTTATGTCTTTATGGTTAAAGCAACTGAGGTAAGAAAAGTGGTGTGACTAGTTCATGCAGCTAGAAAGTGAAGGAGGTTGGTGCTAAGTTTGTCAGCCTCCCAGACCTTACCTGTTAAGTTTTTCCCACTCTACTACAACCTGGAGCCCACCCACCCTTTAACCATTTAGAGACTAGAGGCTTGTTATGTTGCCCTGGCTGGAGTGCAGTGGCTATTTACAAGCACGATCATAACACACTAGAACCTCGAATTCCTGGATTCAAGCCATCCTCCCACCTCAGCCTCCCAAGTAGCTGGGACTATAGGTGTCTGCTTGGCAACGATACCTTATATTTAAATTGTTTTCTTTCTGGCATTCTTACATGTGTAGTTGCAAATATAAAGTGGAATAGCTCAAAAACTCTACAAGTTTAAAGGAAAACAATAAGATGGAGAATAAGAATACTAGTTCACACTTTTAGAGCTGTATTACTAACTGCTGGAACTAGAATTAGACTTTACATATCTTGAGTCTTCATAACAATCCTTTAAAGCAGTGATCCCCAACCTTTTTGGCATCAGGGGCCAGTTTCATGAAAGATAATTTTTCAGCGAGCAGGGATAGAGATTGGTTTCAGGATGATTCAAGCGCATTGCATTTATTGTGCACTTTATTTCTAGATCCCCTCGCACGTACAGTTCACAATAGGGTTCATGCTCATATGAGACTCTAATAACCTGGGCCACTGATCTGACAGGAGGCGGAGCTCAGGTGGTAAAGTCAATGATGGGGAAGCGATTTTAAATATAGATGAAACTTCGCTCACTCGGCCTCTTGCTGTGCGCAGGCTCCTAACAGTCCACGGACCACCGGGGGATTGTGAACCCCTGTTCTAAATATTTGTTGGCCTTCATGGTGCCTCACGTCTTTAATCCCAGCACTTCGCGAGGCGGAGGCGAGAGTATTGCCTGAGCTCAGGGTTTCGAGACCAACCTGAGCAACACGGGGAGACCTCGTCTCTACAATTAAAAAAAAAAAATTAGCCAGGCATTGGTAGCTGAGGCAGAAGGATCACCTGAGCCCAGCAGGTTGAGGCTGTGGTGGCCATAAGCGTGTCACTACACTCCAGCCTAGGTGACAAAGTGAGACTCCAACTCAAAAAAAAAAATGAATGTTTGTTATTATCTCACTTGTATTGATGAAGAAACTGAGGGCAACAAGGTTAAATATCTTGCACAAAATCATACAGTTAATAAGTGGTAGAGCCAGGATTCAAACCCAGGCAAATCTGATTTGAGAGTCTATACTCTCAACCAGTAAAAATTGCCAACAGTTATTGAGTACTTTGTGTAAATCTCTGTTCTGAGTGTTTTACCTGCGTTATCTCTTACTTCTTCCCCAAATCCTGTGAAATTGGTGGTATTATCTTCATTTTACAGATGTAGAAACTGAGCTGGGCTCGATGGCTCAGCCTGTAATCCCGCGCTTTGGGAGGCTGAGGTGAGTGGATTGCCTGAGCCCGCGGGTTCGAGACCCTCCTGGGCAACTTAGCGAGATCTCATCTCTACAATAAATCAAAAATTAGCCGGGCATGGTAGCGCGTGCCTGTAGTTCCAGCTACTTGGAAGGCTGAGGTGGAAGGATCGCCGGAGCCCAGCAGGTTGAGGCTGCGGTGGCTGGGAGGGGCCACTGCACTCCAGTCTGGGCAACAGAGTAAAACTCTAACTCAAAAAAAAAAGAAGGAAACTGAGACACTATGAGGTTTACTTGCTGCAAGTCATAGAGCTAGTAAGCACAGGAGATGGTATGTGAGCTCTTGGACCATAACTTCACCTTGCTTCACACCTTTCCTATCACATGTGAGGTAGTTTCCTATACAGTATCTCTTTTGTATCTCACATCCTGTGAGCCAATTTTTAGAAAACTTTATAGATGATAAAATTGAGGCCCCACAAAGGTTAAGTGACTTGCCCAAGAACCCATAGCTAGTTAGGATAAGAGCAGAATCCAAAGCTGTGATGCATACTACAATGGCATAGCTTTCTGTGTGTCATCTGACTCTCAAATCCTCCTTGGGGCAGTCTGGGTCCCAAATTAACTTTTCTTTGACATAAATTTATTTTTTTAATTTCTTATTGACTTAAATTTTTTTTTTTTTTTTTGAGTTGGAGTCTCACTCTGTCGCCCAGACTGGAGTACAGTGGCCGCTCCCGGCCACCGCAGCCTCGCCTGCTGGGCTCCGGCGATCCTTCTGCCTCAGCCTTCCGAGTAACCGGAATTACAGGCATGTGCTACCACGCCCGGCTGATTTTTTTATTTATTGTAGAGATGAGGTCTCGCTGCCCAGGCGGGTCTCGAACCCGCGAGCTCAGGCAATTCACTCACCTCAGCCTCCCAAAGGCGTGGGATTACAGACTGAGCCACTGAGCCCGGCTCGACTTAAATATTTTTGAGTTGAGATTGTTTTGATGTATATACTGAACAGAAAAGAATGAATTTCGAATATATATATCTGCTTCCCCGGGAAGACTTTGTGAGCTTCCTTGGGATATTTTACATAGTTGTATTTTATTCTATTTGCACCATGTTAAAATATTATCATTTGTAAATCCACAGAGGAGCCTGATGAATTCCTAACACATATTTTCTGTCTTGTTAAGCTGTTGTGAGTTGTGGTAGAGAAATACATCAATAGGAGTAATGGTCCTGGTGTTTGCAAAAGAGGTATTTGAAAGAAGGGGGCTGATAGCAGATCTGCAGCTTCTCTCCGTATGCACTAAAGCCAATCATGATTCCTCCTGCCTTGTTTGTGTCATCCTTTTAGGAGACCCCATCCTCAGAACCAATGGAGGAAGAAGAGGAAGATGATGACTTAGAGCTGTTTGGTGGCTATGATAGTTTCCGGAGTTATAACAGCAGTGTGGGCAGTGAGAGCAGCTCCTATCTGGAGGAGTCAAGTGAAGCAGAAAATGAAGATCGGGAAGCAGGGGAGCTGCCCACCTCCCCGCTGCATTTGCTCAGCCCCGGAACACCTCGCTCCTTGGATGGCAGTGGTTCTGAGCCAGGTGCCTTCAGAGTGTCTCCCTGAAGATGGAGAGGAGTCAGGAGGTTTTTGAGGAAGAGAGGGATGGAAACTAGGCTATGTGGGCAGAGCCATCTTGTTGTAAAAGGCTATTTGTTCTGGTGTCTAAGGGATCAGATACCTAAGGACCTGTAAGGGAGACAGAAGCATGCTAAGTAGACACAGCACTATTTCCTCTGCTGCAATCCAATTTCAAATTGTGATTTCATTCATTCTTTTATACAACTAATGTTTATTCAGCATGGATTAGATGCCACTCAGTAGCATGGTACTGCTTTTACATTGTATGAGTAGGCTGTAGATTTCTTTTTTTTTCTGAGTTGGAGTCTCACTCTGTCACCCAGACTGGAGTGCAGTGGCACACTCACAGCCACTGCATCCTTGATCTGCTGGGCTCAGGTGACCCTTCCACCTCAGCCTTCCAGGTAGTTGGAATTAGAGGCTCGTACCACCACGCCCAGCTAATTTTTGATTTATTGTAGAGATATGGGCTCAGGCAATCCTCTTACCTTGGCCTCCCAAAGTGCTGGGATTATAGGGGTGAGCCACTGTGCCTGGCCTTGCTATAGATTTCTAAGCCTAAATGTTGAGAAAATAGTAAACCTAACATGTTTGATTACTTTCTGAGAAGAGACAAGAAGGAGCTTGTGGGGAAGGAATACAGGATAAAGTGACCCTGGGTAGGAGGATTGAGATGGACTTGGACAGATAAGAATTCCCTTCACAATTCAGAAATGTGATCCTTAGATAGCTGCTGTACCCTTGGTTCATGGCCTCCAGTGTGTGGGCTGTCTGTGAGGAGAGGCAGGCTCGTGGTCTGTGATGACACTGTCATCCCTTGGATCCCAAACTCTTCAGAAGAGTAATCTGAGCCGGGCTTGGGGGCTCAGTCTATAATCCCACACTTTGGGAGGCTGAGGTGAGTGGGTTGCCTGAGCCCGCGGGTTTGAGACCCGCCTGGGCAACTTGGTGAGACCTCATCTCTACAATAAATCAAAAAATTAACTGGGCGTGGTAGTGCGCACCTGTAATTCCAGTTACTTAGAAGGCTGAGGCGGAAGGATCACTGGAGCCCAGCAGGTCGAGGCTGCAGTGGCTGGGAGCAGCCACTGCACTCCAGTCTAGGTGACAGAGTGAGACTCCAACTCAAAAAAAAAAAAAGAGTAATCTAATATTCTTTACAGTTGAATCTTGCTTCTATTTATTTTGTCGTCTTTCTTCCCCTCCTCTTTTCTTTTTCTATCTTCTTCCAGCCCTTCTCTTACAATCTTAGTGCTTTAGAACTATGAGGAACCAGTAGAGACCGTCTAGTCCTGCACATTAGAATCACCTGGGGAACTTGTAACAGACTACAGGTGCCAGTGTCCCATCACAGACCAATTCATTAGAATTTCAGGCTCAGGCTTTTTTTTTTTTTTTTGAGTTGGGGTCTCACTCTGTCGCCCAGACTGGAATGCAGCGGCCGCTCCCGGCCACCGCAGCCTCGACCTGCTGGGCTCCGGCGATCCTTTTGCCTCAGCCTTCCGAATAGCCGGAATTACAGGCATGCGCCACCACGCCCGGCTGATTTTTTGATTTATTGTAGAGATGAGGTCTTGCTGCCCAGGTGGGTCTCGAACCTGTGGGCTCCCAAAGGCGTGGGATTACAGGCTGAGCCACCGAGCCCGGCTTCAGGCCTTTTTTTGAGACAGTCTTACTCTGTCTCCCAGACTGTAGTGCAGTGGACCTGCATCCTTGAACTCTTGGGCTCAAATGATCCTCCTGCCTCAGCCTCCCAAGTATCTGGGACTACACGTGTGCACTGCTGTGCCTGCCAATTAAAAAAAAAATTTGTAGAGATGGGATCTCACTATGTTTTCCAGGCTGATCTGGAACTCCTGGCCTCAAGTGATCCTCCCACCTTGGGATTACAGGCATAAACCATGTACCCAGCTGGCGTGGGCATCTGTTAAAGTTCCCCAGGTGATTCTTTTTTTTTATTTAATTTTTTTTTGAGTTGGAGTGTCACTCTGTCACTCAGGCTGGAGTGCATTGGCATGCTCACGGCCACCCCAGCGTCAACCTGCTGGGCTCCAGCAATCCTTTCACCTTAGCCTTCCAAGTAGCCAGAACTACAGGTGCGCACTACCACACATGGCTCGTTTTTTATTTATTGTAGAGACAAGATCTTGCCCGGTTGCCTGGGCTGATCTCAAACCCGCAGGCTCAGACAATCCACTTGCCTTGGCCTCCCAAAGTGCTGGGATTACAGGCTGAGCTACCGAGCCCGGCCCCCAGGTGATTCTAATAAATAAGGGTTAGAACACTGATCTAGTTCAGTCTCCTTACTCTATAATAGGAAAATAGAGCCACAGTGGTTACGTGACTTTGACACTTTTTCTTCTCACAAACTTTTCAACTCTCCCCAGTCTTCCTAATGGATTTTCATCAGCTCCTCTGTTGACACATGTAGCCAAGGGAGGCCAAGCAGCAGAGCTAAGACCAGGCAGATTCAAATATACATACCAGTCCTTCCTCCTTCTCCTCTTATTCCATCAATCTTAGTGAGGGTTGGGGCTCACCTGGTTATGTTCTGCCCCAAGTTGGTTTTTTTTTTTTTTTTTTGAGTTGGAGTTTCACTCTGTCACCCAGACTGGAGTGCAGTGGCCGCTCCCAGGCACTGCAGCCTCGACCTACTGGGCTCCGGAGATCCTTCTGCCTTAGCCTTCCAAGTAGCTGAAACTATAGGCGCACGCTACCACGCCCAGCTAATATTTTTGATTTATTGTAGAGATGAGGTATTGCCTGCCCAGCTAATATTTTTGATTTATTGTAGAGATGAGGTATTGCCTGCCCAGGCGGGTCTCGAACCCGCGGGCTCAGGCAATCCACTCACCTCAGCCTCCCAAAGGTGCGGGATTACAGGCTGAGCCACCAAGCCCAGCTTCTGCCCCAAGTTTTGAAGGACCCATCATTTTGCTTTATTTGAGGTTGGATGAGTCATGTGCTAAGTTCTCTTTGCAGCTGTCTGTGAAATGTGTGGTATCGTGGGCACAAGGGATGCCTTCTTCTCCAAGACCAAGAGGTTTTGCAGTGTCTCCTGCTCCAGGAGCTACTCCTCCAACTCCAAGAAAGCCAGTATCTTGGCTAGATTACAGGTAAGAGACAGCCATTTGGATCCTCCCCAGAGCCCTGGGTTCTGAGGTACAAACCACCAACTAACTGGAAGGCAAAGGCCAGGCGGACTTGGAAAGCTCTTTGCTTGTGGCTGTCTGAGGTTGTAGATTGCCTGGTATTTATTATGCTCTTAAACTTCAGAAGCAGAGGAACTAATTTATGGGCTTGTTATACTATAGATTCCTAAAGCTACCCTCCCTCCAATCCCTACCTGAATCCCCCAGAGTCTGATGTATTCAGTAAGTTACAAGAACCCTTAGTTTTCACCCCACCCTTTCATAAATGCTTTGAAATGAAGCTGGAAAACAGGCACAAGGTTCACTGGCCATATTGGCTTTAGGAAGTGCATGCTTGCTTTCTGACTCCATGTCACAGCCAGCCACCTAGAATGTCTTCCCAGTATCAAATTCCTGACTTTTCTTTTTTTTTTGAGTTGGAGTCTTACTCTGTTGCCCAGACTGGAGTACAGTGGCATGCTCACAGCCACTGCAGCCTTGACCTGCTGGGCTCAGGCGATCAATCCTTTCTCCTTAGCCTTCTAAGTAGCTGGAACTACAGGCGCATGCTACCACGCCTGGCTTGTTTTTTGATTTATTGTATAGACGAGGTCTCACCAAGTTTCCCAGGCTGGTCTTGAACCCCTGAACTCAGGCAATCCTCCCAAAGTGCTGGGATTACAGGCTTGAGCCATCGTGCCCAGCCAAATTTCTTACATTTTTATAGAATTTGTAGACATGGAAGGAATCTTAGATATGTGTTATTTAGCCCACATGTTTATTGGTAAGTGTGCTGATTGGAGGAAGAAGAGGTCTAGGCAAGTAGAATGATGTACCTAGCGTGGCTGTGTAGGAAGAGAGCAGTGGAATTGAGACTGGAACCTAATCTCAGGTGCCCTGTCTTACGTTGTTTCCCAGTAACTTGGCCAATGTCCACAATACAGGTTCTCAAACTTGACAGCACATTGGGGTCACCTGGAAAGTTTAAACATTATTGGTTCTTGCATCCTGCTTACAAAGGTTCTTATTTAATTGGAGTAGAGTGTATCCTGGACATAGAGATTTGATTTGATTTGATTTGTTTTTGTTTTTTTTTCTGAGTTGGAGTTTCCCTCTGTCGCCCAGACTGGAGTGCGATGGCACGCTCCCGGCCACAGCAGCCTCAACCTGCTGGGCTCTGGGCGATCCTTCCACCTCAGCCTTCCAAGTAGCTGGAACTACAGGTGCACGCTACCATGCCCGGCTAATTTTTTGATTTATTGTAGAGATGAGGTCTCACCAAGTTGCCCAGGTGGGTCTCGAACCCGCAGGCTCAGGCAGTCCACTCACCTCAGCCTCTCAAGGCGTGGGATTACAGACTGAGCCACCGAGCCCGGCTGATTTAATTTTAATTTTATTTTATTTGAGTCAAGGTCTCACTCTGTCACCCAGGCTGGAGTGCAATGGCATGCTTATGGCCACCGCAGCCTTGCCTTGCTGGGCTCGGGCAATTCTTCTGCCTCAGCCTCCAAGTAGCTGGGACCACAGGCGTGTGCCACCATGCCTGGATAATTTTTTGATTTATTGTAGAGATGAGGTCTTACCAAGTTGCCCAGGCTGACATAGAGAGTTTAAAGAGCTCCCCAGGTGATTTTGATATGCCACAAAGCTTGAGAACTGCTGCTGTGCCACTTACTGGAAGTTGCTGTGTGCTAGACCGTTCTGCTTAGTGATTCATATTCTTTATCACTTTTGTAAGATAATTACTATTGTGTTCCTTGTTTTGTGAATTTTAGTCAAGGCATAGAATGATCCCTCTCCTTAGCTAAAAATAATATTGGTAATAGCCACAGTTTGGGAGTACTTGCTAAGGGCTTGACATTTTCAGTCCAACCAATGATCCTAAACAATTGATTTTTTTTTTTAAACTCCTATTTTGTTATTTATTTATTTTAATTCATATTTTTAAAAACATTTAGTAACTTACTTAAAGGTCTACAACTAAAAGTTGTAGAACCAGGATTTGACCTCAGGTCTACCTGGGACTTAAACCCAAATTTCTTTTTTTTTTTTTTTTTTGAGTTAGAGTCTCACTCGGTCGCCCAGACTGGGAGTGCAGTGGCCGCTCCCGGCCACCGCAGCCTCCACCTGCTGGGCTCCGGCGATCCTTCCGCCTCAGCCTTCCGAGTAGCTGGAATTACAGGCATGCGCTACAGGCGGCTGATTTTTTGATTTATTGTAGAGATGAGGTCTCGCTGCCCAGGCGGGTCTCGAACCCACGGGCTCAGGCAATCCACTCACCTCAGCCTCCCAAAGGTGCGGGATTACAGGCTGAGCCACCAAGCCTGGCTTAAACCCAAATTTCTACCTCACCCATCTCTTTAGTATATTCCTGGCCTTCCTGATCAGTGCTTAAATTACAAGATACAGATGAGGTCAGTGGCCTTTCCCTTTGGGAGAGGAACCCCCTTTGAGCACCTGATAAGCCATGGACTCTTTCTCCAGAGCTTTCACGGATTTACAACATGTTGCCTCCTGGCTCAGTTTCTGGCCCTTTTGAAGCCCATTCTTTGCCATGGACCTGTAGGAGCCCTGGAGGAAGGAGATAGTTGAGACTTATGGAGCAGGTCCTGGAAAGATCAAAGACTTAGAAGATATAGAGCATGTGTCCCTCCCCCACATCATTCCCCACAGCTACCCTCTGAGCCAAGCATTGTAATTATCATCATTCTGTTCTACAATGAAGAGACTGAAGCCCAGAAGAGGTTAAGTCACTGGACCAAGACCAGGATTTCAACCATGCCAAATCCAGAGCCAAGTTCTCAGCCGCTAGACTACACACACCCTTTTTTCTTTCCTTCAGGGAAAGCCACCTACCAAGAAAGCCAAAGTCCTGCACAAGGCAGCTTGGTCTGCTAAAATTGGAGCCTTCCTCCACTCCCAAGGGACAGGACAGCTAGCAGATGGGACACCAACAGGGCAAGATGGTAAGACAGCAAAGGACATAGGAAGCTGCTGGGGCTGGACTGGGAGCCAGGACTGGGGAAGTTGACCAGCTAGAAAGCGTCCTGACTTAAGCTCACTGTGGTTTACATCTTCCTCACCTGTTGGGTATATTATAGGAATTACCCCAGGAAATCCCTTCAATCACCCTTTAATTGCTAGACCCTTGATAATTCAAAGGCCAAGAATTAGCTTATTTTGTTTCTTTGTTTTTATCCCTAAGGCTTCTGTTTCTTTGTGGCAGTGGAGGCCCAGGTCTGGTTTGAAGCTGGATGTGGAGAGGGGTTGTAGGATAAGGAAAGGAATGTTTCTCTTTTTCTGAGTGTCTAGCAATTTCTGAGCAAACTAAATGTAGGCATATAGCAACTCTGCCATAGTTGGTCTGAGTTTCTGATGGAATTTGAGCTTATCAGCCATGAGGGCTGGAGGGGCCAGGGTGTGCATTCACCCCCACCTACCTCCATTTAGATGTGGTATGGCCAATCAGAGGGTGGGGGAGTTCTGAGTCATTTAAGCCCAGAGATACTTGAATTTTTTCTCTTTCTTTGGGGGAAGAAGGGCGAGAAATTTCCCTTTGAATGTTCTACTCCTGAGAGTCTTGCGGCCCTTTAGTCCTCACTAGCCCTGATGACCACTGGTGGGGCAGGTATGGGAAGAGATGGGGGGCCTCAAGAGCAGCAATGTAAGGGAAGGGCTGCTGGGGGTGGGGAAAGGGACCCACCTCTGCAGGCCCTGCAGGGTTCCTGGAGTGGCTGCTACTGTCTCAGCTCTTTCTCTTTCTGCTCTGCAGCGCTGGTCTTGGGTTTTGACTGGGGGAAGTTCCTGAAGGATCACAGTTACAAGGCTGCTCCTGTCAGCTGTTTTAAACACGTGAGTGCCCTAGAACAGAGGTAGGGGGACCAGGGAGCTGGCCTTGGAACTGCTGCTTTGGTGCTTCCCCACCTGCTTCACCAGGGCGGTTCCAGGCTGGGAGCTGGGGTTCCAGGCACTAAGGAGAGGCCATAAGTGTGGTCTCGGTGGAAAAGCACAGCTTTGCCACTTGCTCCGTTTTACCTTCATGTCCACTTTTCAAAAAAATCATTCTACAAACACTTAATAAAGGGCTTCTAGCAGCTTGCCTGACTGTACCTCCTCTCTGAGGTCTCTGAGTTTATTTACAGAAGTTTGTTCTAGGTAAGATCAAAGGGCTTTTCCAACTCTGAAGCTTTTCTCTCCTTTCTCTTATATTTGTAGCATTTTCCCATTGAAAGGATGGTGCTTCTGTACTGGTCTGAGCCCCTTAGTCCCAGGGGAGATGTAGATACCTCTTAGAGACCACTCACCAAAAGGCTTCTGATGCCTATCATTTCTCACCCTATCAGAAAGAAGGGTGAGGCCCTGGCAGGCTGAGTCTGAGTCCTAGAACTTAATATCCATCAGCTGTGGCCTGAGGTGGTCTGCAGGCCAGGAAAGAAAGAGCCTATAGCAGCACTCTTGTTTTGTCTGGGGGTTTTTTTTGTTTTTTGTTTTTTTTTTAGTTGGAGTCTCACTGTCACCCAGACTGGAGTGCAGTGGCATGCTCCCAGCCACCGCAGCCTCAACCTGCTGGGCTCAGGCGATCCTTCCGCCTCAGCCTTCCAAGTAGCTGGAATTACAGGCATGCGCTACCACACCCAGATGATTTTTTGATTTATTGTAGAGATGAGGTCTCGTGCCCAGGCAGGTCTCAAACCCGCGGGCTCAGGCAGTCCACTCACCTCAGCCTCCCAAAGGCAAGGGATTACAGGCTGAGCCACCGAACCCAGCATAATTTTTTTTTTTTAATTTAATGTAGAGATGAGGTCTCACCACACACCACATTGCCCAGGCTGGTCTCGAACCTGTGGGCTCAGGCAATCCTCTCACCTCGGCCTTCAAAGGGCTGGGATTATAGGCGTGAGCCACCTTGCCTAGCCTAGCCTCCTTTCTGAACTCCTTCTAAACTCTGGAGAGTGTTCTGAATAATGACAAGTGTTCTTGACTCACCTAACTTACTCCTCTCCTCTCTGAATTACTTATGAAGGTATGCATCTTTCCTACTGGGAAACCTTTTTTGCCCTGAATTCTCTAGCAGTTCCAGTGTTTTCATTCCAGAGAAGTTACATCATACTTGGATTTAACACACTTGATCCTATATACTCTGGAAAAGCTTGCCCCTGGGTGTCTGGGCTAAGTATAACTGACCACTTCAGAGTTGTTGGGTTTTTTTTGGGTTTTTTTTTTTTGAGTCGGAGTCTCACTCTGTCGCCCAGACTGG
>NW_007256157.1:7547-24973 GCF_000164805.1 Carlito syrichta | reverse complement strand
GTCTCGAACCCGTGGGCTCAGGCAATCCACTCACCTCAGCCTCCTAAAGGCGTGGGATTACAGGCTGAGCAACCGAGCCCGGCCAGAATTTTGAGATGAACCAATCTCTGTGACTAGAGAGTTGGAATATGATACCCCAACTGGGCTAAGCCAAGAATGAGAATGAAAAAAAGTAAATTTCTCCAAAGGACAATCAGTACTATTGTTTATTTTTTTGAGTTGGGGGTCTCTGTTACCCAGACTGAGTACAGTGGCATGGTCACAGATCACCACAGACTCAAACTCTTGGGCTTAAGTGATCCTCCTACCTCAGCCTCCTAAGTAGCTAGGACTACAGGTACATACCACCATGCCCAGCTCATTTTTTTTTTTTTTTGAGTTGGAGTCCCACTCCATTGCCCAGGCTGGAGTGCAGTGGGAAGCTCTCACGGCCATCCCAGCGTTGACCTGTTGGGTTCTGGTCATCCTTCTGCCTCAGCCTTCCAAGTAGCTAGAACTACAGGCGAATGCTACCATGCCCACCTAATTTTTTTTTTTTTATTGTAGAAACAAGGTCTCGCCAACTTGCCCAGGCTGGTCTCAAACCCACGGGCTCAGGCAATCCACTCGCCTCGGTCTCCCAAAGTGCTGGGGTTACAGGCTGAGCCACTGAGCCCAGCCTAGTTTTTTGACTTTCTGTAGCGACACGGTCTCACTATATTCCTCTGGCTGGTCTCGAACTCCTGGGCTTAAGCAATCCTCCCACCTCAGCCTCCCAAAGTACTGGGATTACAGATGTGAGCCACTGTGCTCAGCCCAGACAATCAGGATATTGTTGGCAAAAGAGTGAGGATTAGGTATTGGGAAGGCAACCAAAACAGTCCAGTACTGTCATGGAGCATTTTAATAATAGGGGAGTTGGAGAAAGAACATGTGGGCAGATGGCTTTGTGTAAACAGGAGGGTAATAATACTCAGTGACAACTGAAGGAAGATCGTATTTGTGCCAAGAACACAGTACCTGGCACATGATGAATACTGGAAAGTATTACTATTACATAGGCTGATAGAGGGACAGAAGTATTGAGACTCACTAAGGTATAAAGTGTCCAAAATGATACAGTTAGGAACTGGTCCTGTAAAGACTAGGACTTAGTTCTGTCTCAGTTCTATCTGACTTTGAATCTTCAGCAATCACCCTGTCCCCTATCACCCCCATTCCATCTTGGCTCTTCAAGGACAGCAGACCTCATCGCTTCATGCCCAGTACCATGCCTGACTTTCTGCACACCATGGGTGATATGAAAAGTTGACATGCAGAGAAGGACATCATGATTCCTCACCAACCTGGGCTCATTCTCCCTCTTAACGCTCTCATCACCACACAGGTCCCACTTTATGACCAGTGGGAAGATGTGATGAAGGGGATGAAGGTGGAGGTTCTCAACAGTGATGCTGTGCTCCCCAGCCGGGTGTACTGGATCGCCTCTGTCATCCAGACAGCAGGTGGGTGTTCATCTAGCCACAGCACGGCAGGGATGTGTTTAGAGAGTAACATCTTTAGACGGGTAGGCAGTATCAAGGCAGAAACCGACTGCATAAACAAACTTACCCAATGGAGTTTCTGCCCCTCCTCTTAGGAGCCCCTCTTCTTAGGAGTCTTCTACTGTAGAGGGGACCACAC
Source organism: Carlito syrichta (assembly GCF_000164805.1). Taxonomy (NCBI): domain Eukaryota; kingdom Metazoa; phylum Chordata; class Mammalia; order Primates; family Tarsiidae; genus Carlito; species Carlito syrichta. The sequence continues at coordinate 23,311 of NW_007256157.1, read as the reverse complement.
AGTCTGGCAGGCTTGGAAACTCCAATTTGTAAAGTTTACTGCAGGGATGATCAGGATATAGAAAATCTCAACACCATGCCTTAGTGCTTTCCAAATAAATAGCATGAATTTGTTTGACTAGGACTGTTGTGGACAACAGGAGTAACTTGCCTGAAGGTAATTCTTGGAATAGGCACTGGGAAGTCCAGCTCAGGCTAGAGAAGAAGTAAGGCCTAAGATCATACCTTTCTCAGCTTACTCCTTCCTCACGGATGCCCTTTTCTTTCCTTTCAGGGTATCGTGTGCTGCTCCGGTATGAAGGCTTTGAAAATGATGCCAGCCATGACTTCTGGTGTAACCTGGGAACCGTGGATGTCCACCCCATTGGCTGGTGTGCCATCAACAGCAAGATCCTAGTGCCACCTCGGAGTGAGTTGATGAGAACATTCCCTATCCTAGTTCCTGTAGGGGGACGTCCGTTGTCTTGTTAGAACAGAAGCTACTTTGCCCCCTTGCTTTCTGCCATCCCTATCCCAGAGGCACCAGGGCAGATCCAAGTTGTGGAGCTTGGTTTTGTAAGATGAAGTCATTGCCAGATTGAAGAGGCAGAAATAAATTGTTCATTCCCTTCTGTGGATTGCTGGGTTAGCTCTGGCGCCCCCTGTTGGTGGGGGTCTTGTCAGTCTGGGCAACCAGTATTCTGCGGGTGTCTCCACAGCCATCCATGCCAAGTTCACCGACTGGAAGGGCTACCTCATGAAACGGCTGGTGGGCTCCAGGACTCTTCCCGTGGATTTCCATATCAAGGTCTGGCAGTGAGCCCTTTGGGTCTCCTAAGCGATTTCCCTCCTTGCTCCTGTTTTTCTCCATCCTTCCTATTTCTCATTGGAGTATTTTGTCTGACTCCTTGCTTGATGATCTTCAGCGGCTCCATGTTTCCTGAGGATGGAGTTGAACCCTGTCGTAGGGTGGTTATTATCTGCTTCCCTACCCAGACTCTTTGTTCCAGCCATGTCGATCATGTTGCTTTGTCTGCCATTTGCTCTTTCAGATCCTTACCTTTGCTCATGACATTTTTTTAGGAGTGCTCACTCAATAGATTTTATTAAGTACTTGTATACAAGATACCGTGGGAATACAAAATATAGAGGCACTGTTATTCTGGAATCTCCAGTCTACTGGAGGACATTAGAGTTGTATACATGAATAATTATAAAATAGCCTTGGTTCTGAATCAGGGATGTGCCTCAGAATCTCTGTATGGCATTAATTTAATTTTTTTTTTTTTTTTTAGTCAGAGCCTCACTCTATTGCCCAGGCTGGAGTGTAGTGGTACACTTAAGGCCACTGTAGTCTCGACCTGCTGGGCTTAGGTGATCCTTCCACTTCAGCCTTCCAAGTAGTTGGAACTTTAGGCGCATGCTACCTTGCCCAGCTGATTTTTGGTTTATTGTAGAGATGAGGTCTCACTAAGTTGCCCAGGCTGGTCTCAAACCTCTGGACTCAGGCAATCCTCTCGCCTCGGCCTCTCAAAGTGCTGGGATTACAGGCTGAGAGCTACCACACCTGGCCTCATTCTAATTTTAAAAGCTATTTAGTTCTTTAAATTAGAAAGTCCTGCACCCAGGAGGTTGAGGGCAGTGGTGAGCTGTGATTGTGCCACTGCACTCCAGCCTGGGTAACATAGCAAGACCTCTACTAAAAAAACAAGAAATAAAAGTCATATATGCACTTGGTAAAAAGAATCAAGCTAGCCGTGGTGACTCGCACTACAGGTGTGACATTACAGACCTCAGCACTTTGGGAGATAGAGGTAAAAAGATTGCCTGAGCCCAGGGGTTCGAGACCAGCCCGAGGCAACTTGATGAGACTTGATGAGACCACATCTCTACAATAGATCAAAAAATTAACCAGGCATGGTGGCACATGCCTGTGGTTTCAACTACTTGGAAGGGTGGGGCAGAAGGATCACCTGAGCCCAGCAGGTTGAGGCTGCTGTAGCCGTGAGCGTGCTACTATACTCCAGCAGCAGTGAGACTGACTCAAAGAAAAAAATCTCAAAATAAAAAAATCAAAGGGATCAAAAGGGTATACAGTAAAGACACTCTCCCACCTCTCTTTGCCAGGCATCTTGTAAAGGTGTCTGGACCACATCTGAGGTCTTTTAAACCAGGTGTTCATGTTGGTGTTCTCATGCTTTCCTGGGTAAGCCTCACAGCAGTGTGCAGGGTGATGTAATGCAAGTACTACCAGGACACACAATTAAACTGGCCTTGTGGTCTCAGGAGGAGCAGGTATCAGGGAAGACATCATGGAGAAAATGGCATTTGTCTTTAATCAGTAGGGCATGGGTGGTATGGAAGTAAAAAATAAAGATCAAATGGAAGTTGGGGTCATCTTACCCAGGGCACTGAACACCGAGTTAAAAGGTTGCACATCATGGAGTGTCAGCTTTCAGCAAGGAGTGGTTCAGAGCACCTCAAAGAAGCATTCCTTGACTTTTTTCCCCCCAAAGTAAAAATGATTTTTCCCTTATTTGAACTTTTGGATACTATTAATTTGATATTTATCTATGTTGTTAATTATCTTTCCATATCCTTTTCCTAATATGACTAAACCTTTTCATCTGTATTTCTCATGGTGCCTTGCACAATTAACAGATTTGGTGATTAGAGGTGATAATTTACTCTTTCTCAGCCTGCCCTTATCTTAGGACAAGGGAGATGGTGATAGGTGGCACAGACCACTTAGGGGCATCAAGGTGGACTTTTTTTCTTTACTTGAAAAAAAGCATGATTCTGGGCAGAGAGGCAGGGTTCCATGTAACCCAGGCAGCAAGCATGTACTGATTCTTATGTACTGAGTCCCACAGTGCACGCTGGAGAGGATACAAAAGCAGAATGGGATGGCTCCAGCCCTGACTGGAGCAAGAGGATGACATTGGGGAGAGAATGGCAAGGCGCTGTGAGGCAGTTGTGGGCACAGGGCCAGAAAGGCCTGTTGAGCTGATCCTCAGGAGTTCACTGCCTCATGAAGAAACTTGAAGCACAGCATGCTTTGATGTGGAGACCACAGCCTGAATGTTGCCAGGCCCTGCCCTTGGGAAGCAAGCACTCAGCTGCTGACTTGTCAGTCCCTTTTTTTTTTTGAGTTGGAGTCTCACTCTGTCATCTGTCACCCTGGCGGGAGTGCAGTGGCATGCTCATGGCCACTGCAACCTCAATCTGCTGGGCTCAGGCAATCCTTCCACCTCAGCCTTCCAAGTAGCTGGAGCTACAGGCATGTGCCACCACACCCAGCTAATTTTTTGACTTATTGTAGAGATGAGATCTTGCCACATTGCCCAGGCTGGTCTTGAACCCGTGGGCTCAGGCAATCCTCTTACCACCACCTCCCAAAGTGCTGGCATTATAGGCATGAGCCATTGCACCTGGCCAGACTTGTCAATCCTCTCTGGAGTTTGGAAGTGGGGAGGGGAGAAGGGAGTGGGTTTGTCGAAGAAGTTTCAATCCAGACATGGCCCATCAATGTCTGCAGTGTGGTAAGTGCTCAGGAGAATGTTTTGAGTGAATGAATGATCCATCAGTGAAGATCAGGTGTTTGAGCATGTATTTGTGCATTCAATCATTTGGAAGAAATCACCTGAGCACTAACTCTGTACCTAGTTCTGTGCTCAGAGCTGAGAATGTAGAAATGAATCAGTCCTAGCTTCTAACCTTATAGGGCTCAAGTTTTGCAGTGTTATCCTAAACAAATAAGGGCAATAAAGTGTGGTTGGGTTGTGGGTTTCACTGTGGTAGCCATAGAGGTAGGGAGCATGGCAGAGAAGGTGGCCCGGGAGACCCCAAACCAGCCCTCACCCTGTACTGTCTCACTCTCCTCAAGGAGGAGCTGTGATGTAGGACATAGGACAGGCAGTTGGTATCAGAATGTATTCTAGTCCTTGAGCTGGGGCTGAGGGATCTGGCTGATTAGGATTCTTGTGTCACCTTTGTCTGGTGGCTATTGGACCTCCAAAGTGCTTCTCTTCCTGGTGTGTTTAGAAATAGCAATCCTCAGTGTGGGCTGGGCTGATTCTCCCTGACCAAGCCCTAAATCACACCTATTGCCTACTCCAAGCAGGACAGCACCTAAGTCACAGTGAACAAAAAAGAATCTCCTAACCTCCACCACTGTGACTCTCTAGGGAAGCTCAAGGACATCTTGGTCACTGTCCCTTCTTTGGGTCAGAGACACAAGGAGCCTCAGTTCTCTGGACGTGAGCCTTGTGTGTGCCATCTGCAGAGGGCTGGGAGGAAGGAGGAGTGCGGGGTGTCTGGGGATCAGAGTGCGGAGCCTGTGAAGAGCACAAACTAGACACCAGTTCTAGTTCTCAAGGCCTAGTTCTGCCATTAGTCTATGTTACTCTGGGAAGTTCAGTTGATCACTGGGTTACTTGAGTTTCCGTGGACTAAAACGGGTTTTGTGATTTGCATCATCTTTACTTACTGGTGTTTTAGTGATGAGAAGTGGCACTGTTGTGAGTTGTGTGACTTCCCTCTATTTCATGCTAGGAAATCAGGGACCATCTGAGTCTGGCAGCACAGGCAGGCTCATCTGCCCGCCTCCTGACTGCATGGGATGATTCCATCACTCACTGTAAAGAGATAGCAGGAAGGGGGTTGGGAGGAGCCCATGGTCACAGAAGGCCTGTGTCCTGATGTCATTGCAGATGGTGGAAAGCATGAAGTACCCCTTTCGGCAAGGCATGCGGCTAGAGGTGGTGGACAAGTCCCAAGTGTCACGAACCCGCATGGCTGTGGTGGACACAGTCATTGGGGGTCGACTACGGCTCCTCTACGAGGATGGTGACAGTGATGATGACTTTTGGTGCCACATGTGGAGCCCCCTGATCCACCCAGTGGGTTGGTCACGGCGTGTTGGCCACGGCATCAAGATGTCAGGTTAGCAGAGCCCCAGGCCAGAGAGACCCTGGGTTCTGCTTCCCCAAGGATTGGGCGGGAGCATCTTCTCTACCCCAGGCAACAGTGCTGGGAGGTAGAGATGAGCATGACCACCCCATAGGTGATGGTTCTGAGCTCCAGGGAGCTGAAGTGACTTGACCAGGGTCACTTAACTTAACTTATAAGTGGTAAAAATCAAGAATTTGTGTGTGTGTGTGTGAGTTGGAATCTCACTCTGTCACCTAGGCTGGAGTGCAGTGGCACACTCACGGCCAGCCCCCAGTGTTGACCCGCTGGGCTCCAGCGATCCTTCCGCCTCGGCTTTCCAGCTGGAACTACAGTCACGTGCTACCACGCCCGGCTAATTTCTTGATTTTATTGTAGAAACGAGGTCTCGCCAAGGCACCTGGGCTGGTCTCGAACCCACGGGTTCAGACAATCCACTCGCCTTAGCCTCCCAAAGTGCTGGGATTACAGGCTGAGCCATCGAGCCTATACAAAATCAAGATTTGAACCCACATGTTACCAGCCCCAATCCTCTTTCATGTCATGTGGGAAGAGTTTGGGTCTCAAGAACTGAGTAGTCTCTACTGAAAGCTCTTGATGTTTTCTGGACTCAACCCACTGTCTGCCGATCTGGAGTGAAGGGTTTTGAGATACAGCCGAGAGCATGTGTAGAGCAGCCTCACGTTCCTGGGGAGGCATGGAGCTGGTCCTGTCTACTGCCTTCAACTCCCTTCTTTTCCTCTCTCCCTTCACCATTTCCTCAAAAGAGAGACGAAGTGACATGGCTCATCATCCCACCTTCCGGAAAATCTACTGTGATGCCGTTCCTTACCTATTCAAGAAGGTAAGGCACAAAGATGGAAATAATAGACACCGAGGACACCAGTGGGGAGTGGGGAGGGAGGGCTAGGGTTCAGAAACTAACTGCAGGGCACAGTGTTCACTATCTGAGGAATGGGCCACTTGAGACCCAATCCCCACCACTACACAATATGTTCATGTAACAAACATGCATGCATCCCCCCGTATCTAAAATAAAAATAACTTTAAAAGTATTACATTAAAAAAAAGAAGGTGAGGCATAGCCCCTGACCTCTTTTCCCCTTGGCCATAGGTCCATTCCAGACCTGAGGACCCTGGCTTCTTTCTGGGATTATTCCTTTCCATCTGGTTTTGTCCCCAGGCCAATAGTAGATGAAACCTGCTTCCCCCGCCCTCCCCCCAACCTGCCCAGAGCTTCCCCAGCTGTCCCATTCTTTTAAGGTACGAGCTGTCTATACAGAAGGCGGTTGGTTTGAGGAGGGGATGAAGCTGGAGGCCATTGACCCTTTGAACCTGGGTAACATCTGCGTAGCAACCATCTGCAAGGTGAGCCTGAGGCTGGCCCTCTACCTCCAACATGGCTTTTTTCTTTTTTTTTTGAGTCAGAGTCTCCCTCTGTCACCCAGGCTGGAGTGCAGTGGTACAATCATGACCACCACAGCCTCGACCTGCTAGGCTCAGGTGATCCTTCTGCTTCAGCCTTCCAAGTAGCTGATACCACAGGCTCACACCACCATGCCCAACTAGTTTCTTGTAGAGACAAGGTCTCACCATGTTGCCCAGGTTGGTCTTGAACCCTTGGGCTCAGACAGTCCTCGCCTCTACCTCCCAAAGTGCTGGGATTACAGGTGTGAGCCACCATGCCTGGCAAGCATGACTTTCTAAGGGGACCAGTGTGGTGCAGAGCTGCTTTCCACCATCAGGGGCTCTTGCAGCCAAGGGGACATTCATTCTACCTTCTCAACAATGGCTGCTTCCAGCGTACCTGACTTGTGATTAGGAACCTTACCTGCTCCTTGCTCAGAATCTGCTTTCATGTCAGGGTCCAAGGCTCATTGGATAGGTGCTTACTAAACCTTGAGCTTTGTCCTGTGTCAGCCCACCCTATCACCTCACTGGGGTCCTCCTGCTGCATGCCATCTCCTTGGAGTGCTGACCTACCTGAGATCCACAGCCAGACTCACTTTGCTCCAAACCTCATCCATTATTGCCACAGCCTGAGGAGCAAACAACCATCTTCCTTTGGCCCCACTGGAAGACTGCTACTGACTTGACCATTCAGGAATTCTCCATGCTGGGCATGTGTGAGAACACAGTAGTAATGACACAGAGTCCCTGCTGGCATGGCATTTGTTGTCATGTGGGGAGGATAAATAATCTCACAAGTATATGTCATAGAAGTACTGGGAGCTCTGGAGGAGAAGTGCAGGGTGTTCTGGGAGGACTGAGCTCTAGGTCGTTTGCATCCTTCTGCCTTGGATATGTCCCCTTGCCCTGGATATGATGTTCACTGTCTGCCCCACCCCTCCCCCAGGTTCTCCTGGACGGCTACCTGATGATCTGTGTGGATGGGGGGCCCTCCACAGATGGCTCTGACTGGTTCTGCTACCACGCCTCCTCCCACGCCATCTTCCCAGCTACTTTCTGCCAGAAGAATGACACTGAGCTCACACCCCCAAAAGGTAAGACTAGAGAAGCCACCACCCAGAACGAAAGTGTGAGGCCACAGACCCAGATTCCTGGTTAAGTCAGACCCCTGGGGTTTGGAAGAACGTGTGTGGAAGAGGTGACAGTCACCTAGGGCCACCACTAACCCTTAAATGCCAGGGCTGACTCGGCCCCATGGCTGGTGTGTGATTGGTAAACAGAGCTCTCACTTGTCCCTTTGGGTAGTGAACAACCTGTACGTCAGTACCATAGTTCTACAGCAGATATCAGCATGAAGAGGAGAGAAGAAGGCTGCTAATGGAGTTGCAGTGCCCCTTTGGCAGTGTGTTCCTTTCCCTCTCATGACCTACTTCCAGTTTCCCCTCCTCTCCCTCTGCATCTAAGCATTTTGCTCCTCCAGGGTATGAGACACAGACTTTCAACTGGGAGACCTACTTGGAGAAGACCAAGTCGAAAGCTGCTCCATCAAGACTCTTTAATATGGTGAGGAGATCTAAGACAGAGCAAGGGGCCTGCAGGACTGACCCTCTGCCCACTGCTGTCAGTAAAAATTCCAGCCATTACTCTCGGGTCCCTACTGCTGACATCAGCTACTTCCAGGGGGGAGTTTCCACAGAGGGGCTCATGCTTGGGAGAGATGTGCCATGGGATTGTTGACCAGAGGAACCTGCCACTGCAGGCATTCTGGTGCCAGCCCCTCACCCCCAGTTTCTGCCAGTGCCCTTTGGTAAGCCTGCTGGGGCAGGGAACTGGCTGGCTTGACAACTGCCTTCTTCCTCCACCCCAGGACTGCCCCAACCACGGCTTCAAGGTGGGCATGAAGCTAGAGGCTGTGGACCTGATGGAGCCCCGGCTCATCTGCGTGGCCACAGTGAAACGGGTGGTGCATCGGCTCCTCAGCATCCACTTTGATGGCTGGGACAGCGAATATGACCAGTGGGTGGACTGCGAGTCCCCAGACATCTACCCCGTTGGCTGGTGTGAGCTAACTGGCTACCAGCTCCAGCCGCCTGTGGCCGCAGGTCTGGGCTCTTGCGGCCCTAGTGGCTCTTGAATTTCTTTCCACTTCATTTTTCCTTCCTGCCCTGACCCGCATACCCACCTTAGTTCTTTGGCATGAGCTCAAGAAGGTTCATGGACCACTCCAAGTAGAGAGTGAGTCCTGTCTCCCTGCCCTTGCTCCTGACTTCTCTGTCTCCCTCTCCCTCTGGCCTGCAGAGCTCCTTCCTTCATCTTGCTCACTCTGTCATTTGCTTGTGCCCTTGTGCACCCAGGTAAACTACCCAGGTCTCTTTGGGCTGCCCTGGTGACAAGGGTAGAGGAGGGGCTGGAGAACAGCTCCTCTCCCAGTCCCACCCTGTCTTCATCACCCCACTTTGGCTTCCTGTCATGGGCATCCTGTGTGGGAGGGTGGACAAGGTCTTAGGATGCACCTGTACCCTGTGTCCTCCCATAACTATCTTCTCATCTCTTTCACCTTTGTCTTTTAACAACAGAACCAGCCACACCTCTGAAGGCCAAAGAGGCCACAAAGAAAAAAAAGAAACAGTTTGGGAAGAAAAGTAAGTGATGTTCCAAAGTGGCCAGGCAGGTGTGGGGCCTGGAAGCAGTGGTGGGGGTCAGCCCCGGGTGCCAGTTCCCAGGTGCTGCCCCACTGATATAGCTCTCTTTGTGGCCCATCCCATCTCCTCTGCCTTGCCCTTTCACCCTGTGTCTTTGGGGACACAGAACATGAATAGGGAATGTTCTCTGTCTGGCAATGGGCAGGATGCTGAGGAAAAGAGATCATAGATTATATTTGAGAGAGGTGAGGGGGATCCCCATCCCTGCTGTCCCATGGCCTAAAAAAACAGCCTGGCCTCCTTAGCAATCTACAGCTGCCAGGTTCTGAAGGAGACACAGAAAGAAATAGAAGCTGTCTTTGCAAGGCTGTTGTTTTCCCTTGCAACCTCCTTGAGGGTGGGAGCAAAGGCAGGCTGGACTGGACTCCACCTGGCAGTTGGAGGCTGTTGGTGTCACTTCCTCCAGCAGGGCCTCACTCGACAGATCCTGAGCCCAGTGTCGGCTCAGTTCAGGGGCAGAAGAGGAAAGAGCAAAGCTGTCCTTCAGAGTCACAGGCCTGGGACAGGGACATGGTCTCCACTAAGTGGCACCGCGCAGGGAAGAAGACGTCCTGAAACAGGACAAAGTGGAAACAGTCCCTGAGCAGGATTAAGATGAAGTGAGAATATGACACTTATCAAGCAGCTGGAGGCTCTGTGCCATTCAAAACTGTAGGACCAGGAATGTTGCATGTTTCAGGAAGAAATAAAAGATTGAAAAAGGAAACGAGGCTGGGTGCGGTGGCTCATGCCTATAATCCCAGTACTTTGGGATGCCAAAGTGAGAGAATTGCCTTAGCCCTCAAGTTTGAGACCAGACTGGGCAACTTGGTGAGACCTCATCTCTACAATAAATAAAAAATTAGCTGGGTGTGATGGCGCATGCCTATAGTTCCAGCTACTTGGAAGGCTGAGGCGGAAGGATTGCCTGAAACCAGCAGGTCGAGGCTTTAGTGGCTGTGAGCATGCCACTGCACTCCAGCCTGGGTGACAGAGCAAGACTCCGATTCAAAAAAAAAAAAAGAGAAAAAGGAAACTAACTGGGTGTGGTGGCTCACGCCTGTAATCCCAGAACTTTGGGAGGCAGAGGCAAGAGGATTGTTTGAGCTCAGGGGTTTGAGACCAACCTAAGCAACATGGTGAGACCTCGTCTCTACAATAAATCAGAAAATTAGCTGGGCATGGTCATGCGTGCCTGTGCTTCCAGCTACTTGGAAGGCTGAGGCGGAAGGATTGCCTGAGCCCAGGAGACCGAGGCTGTGGTGGCCGCGAGTGTGCCACTGTACTCCAGCCTGGGCAACAGAGTGAGACTCCAACTCAAAAAGGAAAAGGAGACTAACCACAATTGCTCTGAGTCTTGGCTCTTGAGAGAGGCGGTGTTACTAATCCCCCACAGGAGAGACTTTCTAACCTCCAGCCACACAGCCACTAAGGGGTGTTGTCAGAATTGGAGTCCAGCCAGGCGCAGTGGCTCATGTCTGTAATCCCAGCACTTTGGGAGGCTGAGGCGAGAGGATTGCCTGAGCTCAGGGCTTCAAGACCAGCTTGGGCAACTTGAGGATACTTCGTCTCTACAATAAATCAAAAATTAGCTGGTGTGGTGGCACATGCCTGTACAAAGAGTTGGAGTTCAGGCCTTCTGTCTCCAAACTGGTACTTTTCCCTCTGCCATGCCGCCTGACCATGGGGTGAGACCCAGCCCATCAAGCCTCACATAGAAAGGACACTAATGTTGGGTTGAGTCCATTTTTTTTATTCAAAGGGAAAAGAGTCCCGCCGACCAAGACACGGACCCTCAGACAGGGCTCCAAGAAGCCCCTGCTGGAGGATGACCTGCAGGTTGCGGCGAAGACCTCATCGGAGCCTGTTCCTGATGAGAGTAAGAGCCATCAGGCTGGGCGGAGGCAGGACCGGCCTGCTCTGCTCAGAGGCGACCCCTTTCCTTCCCCACCTGGGCACAGAAGAGTAGAGTCAAGTTTGATGGGAATTTTCTTTGCACGAAGCAGTCCTTGTACCACTGGACCCAGAGTGCTTCCCAAACACCTACCCCCCAACTCTGATCAAGCTGAGCCCCTCTCCAGCCAGGTACCCTGGCCCACGCTTGGCAGGATGGTGACAGATTGGCAGATGCCAGTATCTCTGGCACAGCCTACCTGACTCGGGTGTGCCTGGGACCCTGGGCCTTTGCTGCTGCTGTCCTCCCAAAGGATGAGCAGGAGGTAAAGGTGCATTCTGAGGGCCCCCTTCTGTAGGAAGCCAGGTCCCTTTCCTAGGTCCTGTGTCCTCACCCTTCCAGGAGCTACTTGCTCTCTCACTCTGCTCTCCCTGCCCACCCACCCACCTCTCCTCCCTCTTCAGTCATTGCCGTGCGTGTGAAGGAAGAGCATCTGGACATGGCCTCGCCAGCTAAGTCTTCGAGTCCAGAGCTGCCCGTCCCCGTTGAGAACATCAAGCAGGAGACAGATGACTGAGCCTTCCTGCCGCCAGCCTAGCCCCTAGCTGGAAACCAGTCCAGGGCTATTAAGGAGAGTGCAGATCCTGGGCTTCTCTATCACCACCACGTTCTACCTTACTTTAGTTGGAGGCTGATTCTCTGTGTGTAAATCCTGCCTGGTACTGTGAAGACTGGGTACTGGAGGACCCACCTTGAGTTTCCTGTGCCCTCCTCTGGCAAGGCCTACATGACTGGGGCTGCCGGAGACCCCAAACTGTTCTGTGAACGACTCCCTGTACAGCCAGCATTGCCGAAGCTGAAACACCAACTGCTCATGCTGCTTCCCCTTATAGAAGCCTCCACCAAACCCTCTGTTGCCAGGGGTGGGGCTATCTGGGTCACACTGGAGGGCAGACAGAACTGTGTGTGTCTGCTCAAGCGAGTCATGTAAATAAAGTTCTGGAGCAGCTCTGAGCAGGATAAGGTCCCCTGACTGACAGTGAGTGGTGTGATAGGCGCAGCCCTGCCTAAAAACCTAACCAAGCAGAATGCCTCTGCCTCCAGGGTTGGTGCTCTGCTCTCCTAGCACCCCAGGGGTGTTGGGGACACACATAGAGACCCAGCTCTGGTGGGCAGCCAAGAAGCAGTGACCAGGAAGTGGGTTTTAGTGACTTGTGAGATGGCCTTGAGCTGTTTTCTCTTTTGCCATGAGCACTGACTCCAATTCCTATAAGGAAGAGTAGTGGGGAGTCTTGCAGGGGCCTGTGTCCCCTATGGTGGACTTGGCCTGGTGTGTGCTCGGCCTGGTGTGTGCTCAGCCAGGCTGCTAGATGCTAGAACAACAGGACTGGATGGTGGGCTTGGCCCATGTAGCTTGGGTTAGACCTGTCATTTTCATTCCCTGTTAGCCACGGTCAGGTATGACATAGGGTGTGGTCACCCCTACTGGCTGAGGTGGCCCTAAAGGGGGCTCCTCCCCCCTTCACCAGCATCTAGGAGGGAGAAGAAGGGGTAACAGTACTTTCTGGTTTGCCTTTTCTTTCTGTCCAAGTCCTTCTTGACTCTCTAATATATTTTGGGTTTTGGGGGCGGGGTTGAGTCAGAATCTTACTCTGTTGCCCAGGCTGGAGTGCAGTGGCATGCTCACAGCCACCACAACCTTGACCTGCTGGGCTCAGGCAATCCTTCTGCCTCAGTCTTCCAAGTAGCTGGAACTATAGGCACATGCCACCACACCCAGCCAATTTTTTTTTTGAGTCAGAGTCTCTGTCACCCAGTCTGGAGTGCAGTGGCATGCGCACAGCCAGTGCAGCCTCGACCTGCTAGGCTCAGGCGATCCTTCTGCCTCAGCCTTCCAAGTAGCTGGAACTGTGGGCGCATGCTACCTCCCTGCCTAATTTTTTGATTTATTGTAGAGACGAGGTCTCACCAGGTTGCCCAGGCTGGTCTCAAACCCCTGAACTCAGGCAATTCTCTTGTTTCAGCCTCCCAAAGTGCTGGCATTACAGGCTTGAACCACTACGCTCTGGCCTAGCAGGACTGATTTTAGGGACATACTGGGACCAGCATGCTGTGGCTTATAGGAAAGGCCACTTCCCACAGAAATTATATACATTCATTTCCTTACAAACCAAACCTGGGCCTGGCCCAGAGGTAGAGGAGGTGAGGAGAGGAGGTTGGACATTATGGAACGGATGCAACAGGGTCATTGCCCAGCTCTGGAACCACATAAATCGGAACCAAGCCAGGTCACACCCCCTGGGAGGCTTTGGAATCTGGCCCACCCAGCCCATGGCCAACCTTATTTGCTCCCCACTTTCTTCCCTTGGTGGGGGTTTTCCTGGCGCCAGGCCTGGAGGCTGGTGTCCGCTTGGCCTTCCTGGCAGCCCATCCCGGGCAGGCTTCAAAGACAGCAGCTGCAGCCTTCACCCTTTGGCCCTGGACCCTGGGAGGGGTAGCACAGATAGCCCCTACTCGCAGGTTCAACCCAGTGAGCCACCTGGAGAGATGAGAGAGTTTGGATAGCCTACTTGTTTGACTTTGTACTGAGAGCTTTTCTAAGGAGGTCAAAGAGGTCATTGGGAATTTGGGGGCAGAGTGGCCTGTGAGTGACAGCAGGCTCTGCTGAGAGTTCTGGCTCAGTAGCTCACCAAGTATGTGACCTACAAGTCACAAACATTTATAGAGGGCTTATGATGTGCCACACACTCTTCAATTCATAACATGCTAACTAATTCTTTTTTTTTTTTTTGAGTCAGAGTCTCACTCTGTCATCCAGGCTGGAGTGCAGTGGCATGCTCACAGCTACCACAGCCTCAATCTGTTGGGATTAGGTGATCCTTCCACCTCAGCCTTCCGAGTAGCTGGAACTACAGGCATGCACTACCATGCCTGGCTAATTTTTTGATTTATTTTAGAGACGAGGTGTCGCCATGTTGTCTAGGCTGGTCTGAAACCCGTGGGCTTAGCCAATCCTCTCACCTTGGCCTCCCAAAGTGCTGGGATGACAGGTGTGAGCCACTGTGCCCAGCACTAATTTCTTTTTTCTTTTTTTTGAGAAAGCAGGATTTGAGAAGACAGAAAAGCTCCCACAGTGGGAGGAGACCCAAGGGTGTTGTCTACTTTAATTCTTATAACAACTATCATGAGGTAGATACTTCATTCCTCTTTTGACTGATGGGCACAGAGGTTATGTGACTTCCAAAGTTAGTTGGTAAAAAGTCACAGTCCCCCTAGGAAGGGCTCATTCATGCCTGACTCTGACAGGACCTGCCTCAACTGGGCACAGACATGGTACCCCAGGGAGATGGCAGGGGCTTAATAACAGGAGCCAGTGGGTCTCTGGCTTGGGGTCCAGGTGAGGGTGCCCACCTGTGCAGTGGGAGCAGCTGGCAGTCACAGTGGAAGGGATTGCCACTGAGGTCAATGAGCTCAAGCTGGCTGAGACTGGGCAGGGCAGGCAAGGTCCGAAGCTGGTTCTTCTGCAGGTGCAGGCTCTGGAGCCTGGGACTCAGGCCTGAAAAGGCCCCAGGAGAAATCTGCAAAGAGATGCCACGCCCTAATGTGTGCTCCTGGCAGACCTGTCCTACCCCCAGGTCTAGGAAGGAACCCCATCTTCCCAGCAGAAGGGGAATTAGAGAGCCCAAGGTGGTCCAGGTAGAAAGTGCAGTCCTGGGGTCAAAATCCTGGGTGGTCGGATGGCAAAGCACTTGCTCTAAGTCGCCTAGATGCCTAGATCATGGCAAAACCTCTTGAGAGCTCAATGTGTGCAAACAAGTGACCTCATGGTCCCAAATTCCTCTATCCTCTATACTCCAGCAGTGCTCTCCCTGGGCACCCTCTAGTTGTGTAGTACTGGATCCTGCCTGGCCTGTCACCCACACCTACCTCCCCAAGGGCAGGTGTAGTGTCTGCTTTATCTCTGGGTCCCCATGCCCAACCTAGAACCTGGCACCAAGGGGGTGGCAAATGCTTGTTGAGTGAATGCATGTTGCACATGGCCTTGTGCTGCCTCTTTCCACCCTCTACACACCACGTGCCCACCTGCTCCAGGCCGCTGCTGTTCAGGAAGAGGTGCTGCAGCGACCTGCCCATAGGTGAGAAGGCCCCAGCTCGCAGGGTCTTGAGTGGGTTCCCGGAGAGCTGCAGCTCCTGGAGGGCAGGCAGACCCTCCAAGGCTCCAGTGGGCACCTCTCGCAGCCGGTTCCTGTCAAGGTGCAGCTTCTCCAGCTCCCGAGCAGGGCCCAGCGCCCCAGGGGACACTTGGGTGATGCGGTTTCCACTCAGGTAAAGCCAACGCAAGGCCCGTGCCTCGGCCAGATCCCCAGGTGCCAGGCGGTCCACAGCGTTGTCCTGCAGGTGCAGGGAGAAGAGACTGGGCAGGGCGCGCAGGGTAGCCCCGGGCACCTGCAGGAAGCGGTTGCGCTCCAGGTACAGGTAGCCTAGGTGAGGGGCCCCTTCGAGGGCAGCAGCGCTGAGGCCTGAGAGCTGGTTGTCGGAGAGGTAGAGGTAGATCAGGCGGCCCAGCCCCGCCAAGGCGCCCGCTTCCAGCTCGGCGATGCCGCAGTGCTGCAGGTGCAGCGACACCAAGCGGCCCAGGCCGGGGAAGGCCGCTCGGGGCACCGAGGGGAAGTGGTTCCTCCTCAGGTCCAGGAGCTGCGTGTCGTTGGGGAAGCCGCGGGGCACAGCCTGCAGGCCGCGGCCCTCGCAGCCGCTGTGCCGGGACTCGGGGACGCACACACAGGCGCCAGGGCAGGGCGCGGCCGCCCCGTCCTCCTCCCCGGGGGCGCGTGGAGGAGCGCGGGGCCCGGC
>NW_007256157.1:531-7310 GCF_000164805.1 Carlito syrichta | reverse complement strand
GCAGGCCGGGCAGCGCCAGCCCGTCCTCCTCGCCCGCGTAGGTGAGCGGGTTGTGGCCCAGCTCGAGACGGGCCAGGCCGCGGGCCTGGGACAGGGCGGGCCCTGGCAGGGCCTGGAGCTCATTGTGGTGCAGGCTGAGCCGGCGCAGGGCGGGCAGGCCGGCCAGGGCCTCGGGGGCCAGCACGCTGAGCGCGTTGTGGGACAGCTGCAGCCAGCGGGCGCGCAGCAGCCCCTGGAAGGCCATGGCGGGCAGGTAGACCAGGGCGTTGTGGGCCAGGTTCAGCGTGGCCAGCGCGCCCAGCGCCCCGAACGTCCCCGGCCGCAGCTCCTCCAGCATGTTCCGCTCCAGCTCCAGCCGCCGCAGCGAGCCCAGCCCGTCCAGCGCTTCCTGGGGCAGCGCGCTCAGGCGGTTGGAGCCCAGGTTGAGGAGGAGCAGGCGGCCCAGGCCACGGAAGGCGCCTTCGGCCACCAGCTCCACCTGGCAGTGCCGCAGGTCCAGGTGCGTGAGGTAAGGCAGCTCTTGGAAGGCAGCTGGAGGGATCACCTTCAGCATGTTGCCCTGGAGGTCCAGCCGCTGGGTCAGCTGGGGACGGGGAGGGGAAGATGAGGCTGAGCACATAGGGACCCACCTCTACAGGTGCTGCTCCCTCACCCGAAGCAGCCTCTCTCCTGTCACCTGTCCCTGTGTCTCTTCATCCTGCTCCCTTACACCTCCTTTAGGGAGACTTCCCCCAGTTACCTGGGCATCTCCCAGGGTGGC
Source organism: Carlito syrichta (assembly GCF_000164805.1). NCBI lineage: Eukaryota > Metazoa > Chordata > Mammalia > Primates > Tarsiidae > Carlito > Carlito syrichta. The sequence goes on along the minus strand of NW_007256157.1, from coordinate 6,550 downwards.
CCTTTTCACTCTCTTGTCATGGCATCTTTTCTTTCTCTCTCTCCTACTAGTTTTGTTTTTTGTTTGTTTTTTGAGTCGGAGTCTCACTCTGTTGTCCTGGTTGGAGTGCAGTGGCACGCTCATGGCCACCGCAGCCTTGACCTGGGCTCAGGTGATCCTTCTGCCTCAGCCTTCCACGTAGCTGGAACTAAGGCATTTGCCACTATGCCAGCTTATTTATTTATTTATTTATTTATTTATTTATATATTTAGTGTAGAGATGAGATCTTACCATGTTGCCCAGACTGGTCTTGAACAATCCTCTCGTCTTGGTCTCCCAAAGTGCTGGGATTACAGGCATGAGCCACCACTCCTGGCTCCTACTAGCTTATGACTCCTCAGGGCAGGGACCATATCTTTTTTTTTTTTTTGAATTGGAGTCTCACCCTGCCACCCAGACTGGAGTGCAGTGGCCGCTCCCGGCCACCGCAGCCTCAACCTGCTGGGCTCCAGGGATCCTTCCGCCTCAGCCTTCCAAGTAGCCGGAATTACAGGCATGCGCTACCACGCCCGACTGATTTTTTGATTTATTGTAGAGATGAGGTCTCGCTGCCCCGGCGGGTCTCGAACCCGCGGGCTCAGGCAATTCACTCACCTCAGCCTCCCAAAGGCGTGGGATTACAGGCTGAGCCACCAAGCCCGGCTAGGGACCATATCTTACTCGGCTATCGCATCCCCAGTTCTCTGCCAGTATTTATCTATAGACTACCTGCTTATTCCACAAGTAAGGATTTTACCTATCCATCTATCTATCTACTTTGAGTAAGAGTCTCACTCTGTTGCCCAGGCTGGAGTGCAGTAGCACATTCACAGTCACTGCAGCCTCCACCTGCTGGACCCAGGCGATCCTTCTACCTCACCCTTCCAAGTAGCTGGAACTACAGGCATGTGCCACCATGCCTGGCTTATTTATTTATTTATTCACTCATTCATTCATTCATTCATTCATTTTAGAGACGAGGTCTCCCCAAGTTGCCCAGACTGGTCTCAGGCAACCTTCTCGCCTCCGCCTCCCAAAGTGCTGGGATTATTGGAACGAGTCACCATGCCCAGCCAAAGTAAGGATTTTAAGTAGATTATCTCCCTTGTTATTGGTTATTATTATTCCCATTTTACAGACATGTAGACTGAGACTCTGAGAAGTAACTTGCCAAAGTCTCCAGGCAAGTACCCAGACCGGGCTCTTTCCACTGCCATCCCACCTTGCCCCCCTGCTACCCTGTGCCTATGCTCTCACCCCGCTCACCTCAGGGATGGTGTTTGGTACCTCAGTGAGGTTCTGGTGCCGGCAGGCAACATGCCGCTTGGAGTTGTCACAGATGCAGGTCTGTGGGCAGCGCTGGGCAGCTCCCTGCCAAGCTGGGCCTAGGAGCAGTAGGAGAAGCAGCAACAACACCAAGGAGACGTGTGTGGAGTTCTGGGGCCTGGGAGAGGGAGGCAGAGTTGGTTGTCCATGGGCAGGGGCCACATGCTGTCCCTTACTGAGTCCCAGCCATGGTGCAGCTCCTATCCTCAGAACCTTCCTTCTTTGGGCCCAGGAAAATATCATCTCCCAGAGCCTCATTGCCGCCCAACCCCCAACCTCCCTGCAGTGGAGGTTGTATTATCAGTCCTGTTTCACACTGGAAGAAACCAAGGCTCAGAAAAGTGACCTGGTGTGTCCCTTTGGCTCCCTGTCCAGTAGCTCAGTGAGAACTTAGTAAATGGGAGAATGATTCTAGAGTTCAGAGCATGAATCCAGGCTTTGGTGAGGTTCCGGTCCAGAGGGAGGCTCAGAAGCAGCCTGTGGTGCCTACTCCCAGGTGGCAGGAAGCATAATGGTGCCCACCTTGAGAAGACAGCCTGGCAGCAGGAGAGAAAGACCCAGGCTCGACACGAGTTGCAAGCGGGCCCAGGCTCTGAGGTCCTTGAGTGACCCTTAATGTTTGGTCAGAGCCATGCTGACACGGTGGGTAAGCAGCTCAGTCCTCTTCTCTGTGTTTGTTTCCCTTTTATCTTCTCTTCACCTTCGTACCCACAGCTAATCTGGACTGGGATTGGGAAATTTGAGGTTATGGGTTTTGGGCTGTGCTTTGGGGAAGGTGTATCTATTCACCAGTCTACCTATCTACTCATCCACCCATTCATCTACCCATCCACCACTTATCCATGCACCCATCCACCATCCATCCAGCCACCCACCCATCCATCCATCCACTCCCCCATCCATCCACCCATCCATTCACCCATTCACCACCCATCCACCCCTCCACCTACTCACCCATCTACCATCCATCCATCGCTCACCCATCCATCCCCCCATTCACTTACCCATCCACCACCCATTGACCCACCCCTCCACCATCCATCCATCCATCCAGTCACTCACCCATTCACCACCCACCCATCCATTCACTTACCCATCCACAACCCATTCATCCACCCATCCGTCCAGCCCCCCAAATTCATCTACCTGTCCAACTGCCAGTCACACTCCTTCAGTTCAACTGCAGCCACTGCTGCTACCATGGCTCTACCTCACTCCCCACCCAGCAACCAAAGGGAACTTTCCAGAACACAGATGGGACCCTGACACTACCAGCTGAAAACCACTGCCACCTGTCTAGTATCTCTTCACTGCCTTTGGTGGAATGTGCTGACTTCTGATTCCTCAACTGGAATCTGCTTAAATTCCTCAGTGTCACCCTCGGTGCCCCCACCACAAGCACATGTGTAACAGCTGTGCTAGCACTACACAACCCAGAGCTTCTCCTCACTGCCTGTCGCCACACTCACCCAGCTCATCTTTCTGTTCTCAGCCTGTGTCACACAAGGCCTCTGAGCAGCCTTTCCTGATCCCTGGACTGGTCCCCCATCCCCTGTGCCTCCCCACTCTGCTCACTGGATTGTCACTGTCTGTTTTTGAGTCTCTGGGTCCTAGGGTCTAGCCCCTGCCTTGGAATGTGTGGCTTTCTTCAGAGCCTGTGGTGAGGGCTATGGCTCAGGGCAGGCCAGGGAGGGGACTCATGGGGACAGATCCCTGAACGGACAAGCATCCAAGGATCAGAGAGCTGCTGTTGGGCTCTCAGGCAAGCCCTGAAGCACTAATCCACAGGAACAGCCACATTCCCATATGACTTCCCCAGAATCCACCTTGGGAGACCCTTGAAGATTCTCAGACCCAGGAAGTATCCAGAGTCACTGCCTGCCAGCCTCTCAGAGGCCCAGAGTGGGGCAGGAGTTTGCCTGAGGCCACTTAATTGCTCTAAACTGTCCTTGCAGCTTTGGGGCTCAAAGACTTACCCTTCCATGCTGCCTGGAACTGCCAGTCCAGCCAGGAGGCACAGCGCAGGGAAAGGCCGGTCCTGTCTGCTGGTGGGTGGGAGCTCCCCTCCCCAGCCCGCAGGCCTGGCAGCTGGGACAAGGCTGAATGGGAGGCATTGTCAGCAGCCCAGACGAGCCAGGACTTCCTCAGGCTGAGGTGAAGGAGGGGAGGGCAGGGGTGGGAGCAGTGGCTGGAGTTACAGGGCCTCGCCCCAAACAGCCCAGGATCGCTGCCCAGGCCTGACCAACAGGGAGGGGCTGCAAGGAACTGGCCTGGGAGTCAGCAGCAGTGGGCTCCCTCCCTGCTCTGGGGGACCTTGATGGGGTAGCCCTCATCAAGCCTCAGTTTCCTAGTCTCTAAACGACACATGGTAATAACTAGCTCTAGGGTCACTGAAGGGGGTTGAGTAGGCCCCTGGCACATAGCAGGTACTCAAGAACAGTTAACGCTTTCTTTTCTGTTTGTCCCCATATACTTACATATACTGTTTGATACTATACATACAGTATTCTGGAAATTCACTTTTTTTTACTCAACATCAGATTATTGGGAGTTATCCAAGTTGATTTTTCTGAGTTGTGTTCATTTTGACTGTCGTATAGTATTCCATTGTATAAATGTATCAAATTGACTTATCTGTTCAACTTGGACATTTCAGTTCCAATTTTTTACTATTACAGTGTTGCAGAGACTATCCAAATTCATATCTTCCTAGGCATATCTGCATTTAAAAAATAAAATAGTATATCCAGACCATAACCAATATTTATGTATCCTATGAATTTTCAGATCCATGTTTATGATGGAATTGCATCTTTTTCTGTTTTCTTTCTTTTTTTGAGTCAGTTTCTTGTTCTGTTGCCCAAGCTAGAGTGCAGTGGTGTGATCATAGCTCACTGTAGACTTGAACTCCAGCCTCAAGTGATCCTCCTGCCTCAGCCTCCTAAGTAGCTGTGACTACAGGTGTGTGCCACCATGCTTAGCTAATTTATTATTATTATTATTGAGTCGGAGTCTCACTGTTGCCCAGGCTGGAGTGTAGTGGCATGCTACTGCAGCCTAAACCTACTGGGCTCAGGTGATCCTTCCACCTCAGCCTTTCAAGTAGGTGGAACTACAGACACGTGCGACCACATCCGGCTAATTTTTTGATTTATTGTAGAGACAAGGTCTCACCAAGTTGCCCAGGCTGGTCATGAACCCCTGAGCTCAGGCAATCTTCTCGCCTCCACCTCCCAAAGTGCTGGGATTACAGGTGTGAGCCATCGTACCTGGCTGATTCATTTATTCATTTTTTTTTTTGAGTCGGAGTCTCACTCTGTCACCCAGACTGGAGTGCAGTGGCTGCTCCCGACTACTGCAGCCTCGACCTGCTGGGCTCCGGGTTCCTTCTGCCTCAGCCTTCCGAGTAGCTGGAATTACAGGCTACCACACCCAGCTGACTTTTTGATTTATTATAGAGATGAGGTTTAGCCAAGTTGCCCAGGCGGGTCTCGAACCCATGGGCTCAGGCAATCTTCCCATCTTGGCCTCTCAAAGCACGGGATTACAGGCTGAGCCACCGAACCCGGCAGATTCATTCATTTCTTATTTGTAGATTTTTGTTTTGTTTTGTTTTTTTAGAGTCTCACTCTGTTACCCAGGCTGGAGTGCAATGGCACTTTCACAGCCGCCACAGACTCGACCTACTGGGCTCAGGTGATCCTTCCGCCTCAGCCTTCCAAGTAGCTGGAACTACAGGTGCACACTACCATACCTGGCTAATTTTTTATTAATTGTAGAGACAAGGTCTAGCCAAGTTGCCCAGGCTGGTCTCGAACCCCTGAGCTCAGGCAATCCTCTCGCCTCAGTCTCTCAAACTGCTGGAATTACAGACTTGAGCCACTGCGCCCGTCCTTGGCTCACTTTTCTGTCGAGTTGTCTCTTATTTGTAGGACTTCTTTGTATCTGGATATGAATCTTATATACACATATAGTATTTATAGCAATTATTTTCTTCCTGTGAATTGCATTTGTATTCCCTTCATGATGTCTTTTGATAAACAGATACCTGATCTCATTGCTACAGTTTCCATTGTATGAATATAGCACAATAATGGCAAACAAAGGCAGTTAAATATAGCTTTTTTTTTTTTGAGTTGGAATCTCACTATGTTACCCAGGCTGGAGGACAGTGGCATGCTCACGGCCACCTCAGCCTCGACCTGCTGGGCTCCGGCAATCCTTCCACCTCAGCCTTCCAAGTAGCCAGAACTACAGGTGCGTGCTACCACACCTGGCTACTTTTTGATTTATTGTAGAGACAAGGTCTCGCCAAGTTGCCCAGGTGGGTCTCGAACCCACGAGCTCAGGCGATCCTCTGGCTTTGGCCTCCCAAAGTGCTGGGATTATGGGTTGAGCCATTGAGCCCAGCCAAATATAGCCTAATTTATGTATCTTTTCCTTACTCCCAAGGCCTTGAAGATATACTACCTTCTATAATTTTGCCTTTAAATTTTTTCTTTTTTTGAGTTGGAGTCCCACTCTGTTGCCCAGGCTGGAGTGCAGTGGCATGCTCACAGCCACTGCAGCCTTGACCCTGCTGGGCTCAGGCGATCCTCCCACCTCAGCCTTCTAAGTAGTCGCAACTATAGGCATGTGCTACTACGCCCAACTAATTTTTTTTTTTTTTTTTTG
>NW_007256157.1:0-511 GCF_000164805.1 Carlito syrichta | reverse complement strand
CCACCACAGCCTCGACCTGCTGGGCTCAGGCAATCCTTCTCCCTCAGCCTTCCAAGTAGCCGGAACTACAGGTGTGTGCTACCATGCCCGGCTCGGCTAATTTTTTGATTTATTGTAAATATAGAAACGATGTCTTGCTAAGTTGCCTGGACTGGTCTCAAACCCGTGCCTGAATCCTCTCACCTCGCCCTCCCAAAGTACTGGGATTTAGCACCAGGCCTGTATTAAAATTGTAATACTCAATAACATGAATACAAGTAAAGTATGACTTCTGTGATTACAAGAGGTGCTCAAAGTGGTTACCATCAGCATCCAGACATTTCTGATTATAGAGAATATCTCTTAAAATGTGTGTACATTTTTTTTGCCACCCTCTGTGTGTGTATATATAACTGCCTATTCCAACATTCTCCAGCCCCTGGTCACCTCTACTCTACTTCCTGTGAATTTGGTTATTCTTTTTTTTTGAGTTGGAGTCTCACTCTGTCGTCCAGACTGGAGTGCAGTGGCC
>NW_007256156.1:707947-712301 GCF_000164805.1 Carlito syrichta | reverse complement strand
GCTACTCGGAAGGCTGAGACGGAAGGATCGCCGGAGCCCAGCAGGTTGAGGCTGCGGTGGCCGGAAGCGGCCACTGCACTCCAGTCTGGGCGACAGAGTGAGACTCCAACTCAAAAAAAAATAAAAATAAAAATAAATAAAAATTCAGGGAAAAAGGAAAGATAATATATATTTCCAATACTAAGAATGAGAAGAGTAGAGCACTACAGATTCTACTGTTATTAAAAGGCTATCATTATTGGGGAATATTATGAATAACTTTGTAGCAATATATTTGACAATTTAAATAAAATGGTCAAACTTCTTCTTTTTTTTTTGAGTTGAAGTCTCACTCCATCTCCCAGGCTGGAGTGCAGTGGCACATTCACGGCCACCCCAGCGGTCGACCTGCTGGGCCTCGCCAGGTTGCCTGGGCTGGTCTGGAACCTGCGGGCTCAGGTAATCCATTCGCCTCGGCCTCCCAAAGTGCTGGGATTACAGACTGAGGCACCGAGCCTGGCCTAAACTTGAAATACACAAACTATCAACAGCCCCTCAAGAAGAAACAAACAACCAGAATAGCTATATGCCTGTAAAATAAATTGAATTTGTAATGTAAAGTCTTTCCACAAATATATCTCTAGGTTCAGATGCCTTCACTGGTAAATTCTACCAAATATTTAAGTAAGAAATAATATAAATCTACCACAAATTTTCTTCAAAAAAACTGAAGAGAAGGATATACTTCCCAACTCATTTTATGAGGCCAGCATTCCCCTGATACAAAAGCCAGAAAAAGAGGTTGCAAAAAAAGAAAAATACCAGCCACTATTTATGAATATTGATGGAAAATGTCAAAACAAAATGTTTGCAAATTAAATCCAATTATAGATTAATACAGTATAAATATAACCAAGTGAACTTATTCCAGGGATGCAGAGTTAGTTGAACATTTAAAAATAAATATAATCCACTGTATTAACAAACTAAAGGACAAAACCCATGTGATCATCTCAATAAATGAAGAAAAAGCATTTGACAAAACCTATCATTCTTGATTTAAAAAAAAAAAACTCTTAGCAAACTAGGAATAGCTACTTCAGCTTTCTTTTGCTTAGTTTTTGCCCAGTAATATCTTTTTTAAATTTTTGGCATTCAGCTTTTCTGTATTCTTACACTGAAATATAAATGAAGGTATTTCTCTTATAAACAGTATGCAACTGGATGTTTGCTATAGTTTGGATATGGTTTGTTTGGCCCGTTGAAATCTCATGTTGAAATTTAATCCCCAGTGTGGCAGTGTTGGTAGGGGAGGCCTTAGTGGAAGGTGTGGTTTGGTTCATGGGGGCAGATAGCTCATGAATGACTTGGCACTGTCTTCATGGTAATGAGTGAGTTCTCACTCTATTAGTTCCCAGAAGAATTGGTTATTAAAAAGAGCCTGGTGCCTTCCCTCTCCCTCAGCTATATGATTTCTACACCCACCAGCTCCCTTTCACCTTCTGCCACAACCAGAAGTGGAAGTAGCCAGAGGCCCTCAGATGAAGCCAATGCTGGCGCCGAGCTTCTTGAAACCTGTAGAACTGTGAACCAAATAAAATTCTTTTCTCTATAAGTTACTCAGATAGTCCTCAGGTATTCCTTTATTAATAACACAAACACGAACTATACTAATGTTGTTCTTTTATTCATTCTGATAATCCTTGACTTTTTAATTGAGGATTTTAATTTGTTTAGATTTATAGATATTTCTGTTATATTTGGATTTATTCTTATCCTCTCCTTATGTGTTATTTATTTATTTTTAAATCAGAGTCTCACTCTGTTGCCCAGGCTGGAGTGCAGTGGCATGCTCACGGCCACCACAGCTTCGACCTGCTGGGCTCAGGCGATCCTTCCACCTCAGCCTTCCAAGTAGCTGGAACTATAGGCAGTGCCACCACGCCCGGCTAATTTTTCTTGATTTATTGTAGAGATAAGGTCTTGCCAAGTTGCCTAGGCTGGTCTCAAACCCATGAGCTCAAGCAATCGTCTCCTCTCGGGCTCCCAAAGTGCTGGGATTACAGGCGTGAGCCACCATGCCCGGCCTATGTGCTTTTTATTTATTCCCTTTTCTGTTTTATTTCTCTCCTCCTCTTTTCTTGACTTCTTTTGAATTCAGTTCTTTTTATTTCATTTCCCCCTCTACTTATCCTGATGATATATATTTTATGTTTATGCTTTTGTTGACTACTCCTGTTATTTTATCATGCATACTTTAAAAAGTCTAAAATCAATTGTTTTGCATTTTCTTCATAATTTAACTGTTGAAGGGGCCGCTCACACCACCCACACTAGCATATATTACCCCCAGCATAAAAATCTGAAATCTATGGGTTATGTAGCATTCTTCTCACAAGGTATCCATTTTTTTTCTAGTTTTGTAAGGAGACATGTTTAAAAATTATCAACCCATTTTGCAAATAAGAAAATTAGGTCCTGAAACAATTGAAGGACTTGTCCATAAAAATAATCTAATTAAGAAGGAAAACCAGGCTTTCAGATTATTTTTCCAATTATGAAATTCAGGAGATTTCCCGGAGAAGCTTTTTTCCCACATCTAATTTTTTAAAGTTTTGATATACAGTGACAGTTCTTCAGAAAAGTTAAACTAATTTACTTATAGCAGTACTTGGAGTCTATGATCAATTGAATTCTGAGTTCCTTCCAGTTCTTAGAGGACAGGTGTCATGTCTTTTTTCACATTTATGTTATGAAAAATTTCAAACATATACAGAAGTAGAGAGATTAGTTAACAAATCTCTTGGGAATTTTCTTATCCCAAATAGCTGTTAACAACTTAGACAGGAAACATGCTTTACAAAGGAAAACACAACCTAGACAACATAGCCAGACCTCTTCTCTACAAAAAAAAAAAAAAAAAACGTTAGGTATGATGATGTGTGCCTGTAGTCCCACCTACTCAGGAGGCTGAGGTGGGAGGATTGCCTTAGCCCAGAAGGTTGAGGCTGTGGTAACCTGTAATCATGCCACTGACCTCCAGACCTGAGTGACTGAGTGAGACAGTGATTAAAAAACAAACAAACAAAAACAAACTTGTAGTTGGTTTTTAAAATTATATTTATTTATTTATTTTATTTATTTATTTTTGAGTTGTACTCTCACTCTGTCACCCAGACTGGAGTGCTGTGGCCGCTCCCGGCCACTGCAGCCTCGACCTGCTGGGCTCTGGCCATCCTTCTGCCTCAGCCTTCCAAGTAGCTAGAACTACAGGCGCGCGCTACCACACGCTAATTTTTTGATTTTATTGTAGAGATGAGGTCTCACCAAGTTGCCCAGGCAGGTCTCGAACCCACGTGCTCGGGCAATCCACTCACCTCGGCCTCCCAAAGCGTGGAATTACAGGCTGAGCCACTGAGCCCGGCCAATTATATTTATTTAAAGATCAGATTTTAAATTCTTTCTGTGTTTTGAGATTACAATAAAGCCTTAATTAACAGGAATCCAATAAACTGAAAATTTTCACTGACTAGATTATTTTCTGGTATACTCTGTTTTGAGTAAAGATTCACTATAATCTGTTCACAACAGAAATTTATTCTAAACATGTAAGGCTCAAGGAGTATCATGGACTCAGTCTAAATTCAGCCTACTCCCATACCTCTAATATAATTTTCAGTTTTAGGTGCTTGACATAACATAGACCATTCTTTACGTCAATCTTGTTTTAAAGTGACCTTTGGATGAAGCTACTAGGGAAAAAAATGACTTGTGAGGAGAAAGCCAAAAACAGGATTGAACCTTCCATTCTTATTTTCATGCTATCCCTTTGTACCTGGAAAAATGTAACAAATATCAGTTTCTAAGCAACTGCTCCTAGTTTTCTTCTTGGCTAATGGAATAGCACGGTGTAGTGGAGAGAGGTCTGTGCTTGGAATTCAAGTCATGACTCTTTATCTTGGGAGCTATGTGCTCTTAGGAAAGTCACTTAATTTTCTTAGCCTTGATTTAATCATCTATGAAACAAAGGCGTTGGACAGTAATGCTTCTTACTGTTCTGTGTTTATGTGGTGTCATGAATTAGAATCCCCCAAATCTAGTTTTATCTATGAAGAGTCATACTGAATGTGATTTGAGGCCACCCAAAGAATTTCTATCACCCGCAATGCCTGAACTTCTACTATTAGTGATCCATTAATTCTGTTGAGTTTAGCATTGTCTCCTTCTGGTAGTCTTCCTTTTAAGAAAAAAGGCAGCCGGGCTCGGTGGCTCAGCCTGTAATCCCGCACCTTTGGGAGGCTGAGGTGAGTGGATTGCCTGAGCCCGCGGGTTTGAGACCCGCCTGGGCAGCAAGACCTCATCTCTACAATAAATC
>NW_007256156.1:700899-707927 GCF_000164805.1 Carlito syrichta | reverse complement strand
GGAAGGCTGAGGCGGAAGGATCGCTGGAGCCCAGCAGGCGAGGCTGCGATGGCCGGGAGCAGTCACTGCACTCCAGTCTGGGCGATCGAGTGAGACTCCAACTCAAAAAAAAAAAGAAAAAGAAAAAAGGCATGTAAAGGTGCTTCTTTGTGAATGAATTACTCAGCTCCCTTTTATTCCTTGTTCAGGAAAGCAGGAATTTTGATGTCCAGAGGTTTCAAGTGGGAAGGAAAGGATGAAGCAAAGAAACTGGAAGAGTGTCAGAGACAGATTTAACCTCCCTCACAATTTTTCTGCAGCTTGGCTCTGAGCATTGTTATGACTCAACCTCTCTGCTTGGCAAGACTCAAAGAATAGACCCTATTTGGGACCAGATCGGAACAGGGAGTCCCTGGCTGAGTATCAGATTCAGGTATTTTTGATAGATTCTGAATGGAGTTCTTTATTATGTCTTTTGAGAAGCAGGAATTTGTTTAGAAGAGCCAAATACCCCTTTGAGTAAAACATGAACATTGTTACAAAGCCATTAACAGGTCTATCCTCTCAATCGATGACAGTAACCATGAGTGGCAAGAATCTGGGTCACAGTTCACTGCCCAGTCCTAAGGGTCCTCTTTTCATTGTCCTCTTATGGTCCTGTTCTCTTCTAAGTTCCAGGTTGGTCCTCAGTATTGTAGAGAATCTCTCATCTATATTTGTTTATCATGTCTGTGTCCTATCATTAACACTTTATCTCTCCTATGCTAGAGAAAAGCAATCTCTTTCTCTACATTCCCTCAATGTTGAAGCACTATTGGTAGTGAAGTATTTCTACCTTTAATGAAGAAAGGCTCATTAATGAACACCTTGTTGCTTTCCTTTTCTCTAATAATAACCTTTATCATTTATTAAGCCTTGCTACGTCTCAAACTCTTACACCACTCCATTCATTCTCATACTTCTACACCCATTTTACAGGTAGATCATTGATATTTGGTCATTCTCCAAGGTTTTCCATCTAGGGCTGTCTGGCTGCAGAGTCCAGCTTTTGCCCATTGCACTAACTTGCCTCTCTTGTTTAATATCCACACTCTTGGGGCTGCCCAGGCTGGTATGTAGGAGACAGGTTTCCTCCTTTGATGGCAAACAATGATTCATTCTTATGACTTAGAGGAGGTAGATCAAGCTTGTAGGGAACCATTTACAAGTTTATTGCCCTGGGAAACTCAAATAGGCTTTCTTCCTATTGTCCTTTCTGCACTTTCATTTCAAATTATTCTTACTGTAGCTGGTAGTAGAATCAAAAAAATAATTATGTGTGCTCATTGGGGACTGACGCCTAAAAGTCTTTAACTCTTGTTGGACCATTATTTTATGGGTTACACCTGAATGTATCAACTTACCTGAAAATATTTTTTTCAGAATACAATTTTAGTTAACAATTTCAAATTCCTCCAATAAATTATTTACCTCCAACATGGAAATCAATAGATGAATCTGAATTTCCAACATGTAATTTTAAAAAGGAACGTTGGCCTGGAAATCTGAAGGCCTGTGCTCCAGTTCTGGATCTGCCACTTATTACCATGTAATTTTAGGCAGATTCACTTAACTTTGCTGAACCTTAGTTCCTTATCTATACAACAGTAATATCTTCTCTGCATAATTCACAGAGATGCTATGGTAGAAAACAGTAGAAAGCGGTTTGCAAATCTCAACATGCTCTACAAGCATAAGCTATTAGGCAAGATGAAGCAAAATGCTCAAAATGTCAATAGTAAGAAGGAGATTTTCTTTAGGGCCCCAGACAAGGAGTTCTCCAAGGATTTAATCATGGGGGAATGCTGTGCCTCTCACAAATGGTTTCTTATTTAGCTTTCGGGGTGCAGGACTTAATAAGTGGGTCTCCAGCTGGAGCCACAATAATCTTTAACCCTCTGATCCCAGGAAAGCAGTCTTAGTTCTCATCTGAATTGAGTTCTCCACTCCTAGAGGAAAAATGGCATGAGAATTTGGTGACCCTTTGATACCAGAGAAGCCCAGCACCTGGGTAATGCTGACTGGGTGAGCAGACTACAAAGCAGAGAATTGGTTGTATGCCACCTTGGTTACAAGCACAGATGTATTGCAATGGAACGAGAGACGGGAGAAAAGGCAGAATGTAGATCCTGTATGAAGTTTGAGGCACCCCAACTCGTGAAAGTCAATCCCAGTTACAACAGAAATTATCTTCTGAGTAGTCCAGACAGTGTCCAGCACATTGTGAACACTCACTCAATACAATGTGATGGCGATGGTAGTTGTCCTTGGACTCTTTCTTTTCTCCTTGGTTACAGGATTTTCAGAGAAATATGTGTGGATTCAAGCTACCAGTGACCTGAAAGAAAATTGAAGGAAGGGGTACGGACACCGTTTCCCCGTGTCCCCCGCCCCCCCACCGCCAACTTGCACAGTCAGGCTTGGGAGACTGGAAGGGTTTTACTTCCGCCTGGCTGCAGGAACCACAAGTTCCAGACTAGGTCGGAATTGGAATAATCACAGTCAAATACACCCAGATGCTCTCACACACCCAGACGCGCGCGCATCCCCGGGCCATGGGGCGCACGTGAGCCCACACCCGGCGCACCCAGCCCTGCCTCTCGCCAGAGCATCCTCAGAAGCTGCCACTGAAGCAGCCTCCTCCTCCTCCTCCTACCACTGCCGCCGCCGCTGCTGTGATCTCCCATCCCCTCTCGTCCTCCTTCCTCCCCCAGTTCCTGCTCCTCCTCCCATCCCTGACTCCTCCTGCCCAGCAGCGAAGGGCAGAACCCTCGGCGGCGGCTCCCCTTCGCTTGGGCCACGAAGAGGCTGGAACAGGTCTGTGCAAGGGGGCGCTTTGTTGCGGGCTGCTGGAGCTCCCGTGGCTCCGAGAGCCGCTGGGAAGGCACGGGGAGGACGGGAGGGTAGATTTATTTCTTAGTTTTCAGTCTTGCGATGTGAATAGATGGGGAGCGATAGGGTGGCGGTCCCTTTGCCAGTTCGCTGTCCCTCTTGGTTCGTGGCGAGAAGCTGCCCGGACTTCTGCCCCCGCCCACCCCTAAAGCTCTCTTTCTTTGCGTCCCCGCTCCCTCATCCACTTCCCAGGGCTGAGCTTTCTCTTGTTCTGTGAGCTCAAGGATGGGGGCGGGGAGAGATGGATGGAGCCGATCCAGCGGGGCACCTGGGTGCATGGGGCTTTGTTACATACAACAAAAACCAGTCCTTACCAGCTTCCAGGTCCAGGCTAGGCTACAGTCTGCTGGCGATGTGGGGTGTGGGCCAGGCAGGCTAGGGAAGTGAGAGAATGTAAGGGGGCACTCCCTGTATGTGACTGGGCACACAGGAATGCAGTGGTGTGTGTCGGGGAGATGGTGCAGGTTTTGTGTAGGATTCAGTGAGGGTGAGTTGGAGTGGTGTGTGTGTGTGTGTGTGTGTGTGTGTGTGTGTGTGTGTGTGTGTCTGCCTGCGCCATGGGGCTGGGCTACTCTTGGCATTACATGTCCTTGGGTCTCATCTCATGCCAAGCCAGACTGCAGCAACATGCAGGTGGATCAGGTCCAACCTGTTCTGCCCACACTGGAAGGGTAATGATGGTTTTAAAGTGATGGAAATCCCCCCAGCCAGGTTGACCAAGCCCTACTAGACATCGTTATTGTTCTCCCAAAGATGCCCAACTTTCTTAGCAGGTTTTCCTCTCTCAGCCAATGAGGATCCAAAGCTCTTACAGTGATCCCTGCAGTGCCTCCCCCACCCCCCTTTAATTAGTGGATCCTCATGTCTTCCTTCCTGCAGCAAAGTTAGTGCTGTGCTAGAATGTAGCTGTATGTTTGGAGAAAAAGGAAGAAACTAAATTCACCTACATGTTAGTCATGAATTTGGTTTCATGAAAGGTTTTTTTTTTTTCTTTCTTGAGCTATAAGGTATGAACTGGTATGATCATTTTGTTTAATCAAAGAAAGATCAATAAAAATGAACAAAACTGCTAAACCTTCTCCTTGATATTTTTATTTGCGGTTGTAATAAAGCATTTTTTAGGGTCCAAATATATACAGTTCAGGATAGTGATTAGTCAAACAGCTGACATTTATTGCATACCTGATAAGTGTTAGTAGTGATGTTAGGTATTGAAGCATAGAAATGAATAAAACATCATTTCAGCTCTCAGGGAGTACACAGTCTGGTAGGCAAGATAGAAGGTGTAAACAGACAATTAGAGTATGACAAGGGACAGGCAGGATACTGTGGGGTGGGGTGCCTAGCTGAGCGTGGGGGTTTTGGTGAAGTAAGGCTTTATGGGCAAGGTGACATCTGAGTTGAGTCTTGAAGAATTAATTTACCAGGTTGCTGGCATCCTAAGTTGAAGGAACAGCATGTATGAAGGCAGGGAGGTCACAGTTAAGTAAGACTGCAGGGAGTCCTCGGAAGTGTAACTGTCAAATTCTCAACAAACTCAGAATGAGTCTCTCTGGACTGGAATGATGATTAATGATGAATCCAAAAAAAGCCAGTGTTGCAGACGGATAATGACCAGAACACATCCCTATCTTAAGAAATGTCTGGCTCATTTATTAATATTAGAGTGTTTTGCTTTGAGCAAATCTGATATATGTAAATATGAGTTTGCAAGGCAAATGAACTAAATGGACAGTATTTGCATTGCAGAATTTGTTGCTTTACAAAAGGATTAATAATTAGATCATCTTAATTAACAGTGCCTCTCTAACCTTTACAGTGATTTTTTTTAACCAAAAATCCATTTACACAGAACTTTTCACATAGCCAATTAATGATTAAAGGCAGATATACCTGTGTTTACATTTTACATAAAAAATTAAAAATTTCAATGTTGGCATTTTCTCTCATGTTGTGGATGTCTAAGACATACTAAAAAAAAGTATGAAAATGATAATAATAATTATTAACTCCATTGACAATGACCTTTTATCACTCGAATTGTATGTAAAATACAAATTAACAAGGGCAGGATCTTGAGGAACTTTTATGTTTCAGATACTTTTAGTAGTGTCACTGGTAATTAACAACAGCCCAATATTTCTGTGCTGTTAGTTTTGAAATGGATATATAATAACTGATGCTCATGCAATTAAGCCAGAACAGAGACACAGTCTGAGTCTACTGTTTTGTTCTGTTGGTGCTGATTGCATATATAGGCTGATAAATGGCATTGGCAATGAGACTTAGGAGATTGATGGTTTCTACTGGAAGTGTCTGGTGAGCACAAAATTATTAGTTAAGAGTATGGGCTCAGCCAGGCTTGGTGGCTCAGCCTGTAATCCCACGCCTTTGGGAGGCTGAGGTGAGTGGATTGCCTGAGCCCGCGGGTTCGAGACCCGCCTGGGCAGCGAGACCTCATCTCTACAATAAATCAAAAAATCAGCCGGGCATGGTAGTGCGCGCCTGTAATTCCAGCTACTCGGAAGGCTGAGGTGGAAGGATCGCCGGAGCCCAGCAGGTCGAGGCTGCGGTGGCCGGGAGCGGCCACTGCACTCCAGTCTGGGCGACAGAGTGAGACTCCAACTCAAAAAATAAAAATAAAAATAAAAAAGAGTATGGGCTCTTAAAATATGGACCATCCTCCTGAGCACCTCGCTCCTTAAATGAAGAGCAAAAATAGCCCTGGATTCTATTTGAAAGGCACGGCAGCAGAAATGGGTGAGTTTGAGCTGACTTCTTCCTAGTCTGGCCAATGCTGTGCTGTAGAGGAGATGATGGCCTAAGGTCTTTTGTGCACACCAAGGTCCTTTGTTCACTGGCTGTCAATACTAGAAGGTATCAGGCAGTAATATCGCTAAGATATATCCCCATAGCTTGGGGTGGAATGGACTTGATCTGTCTACTGTGCTGATACTCAGATCAGTCTAGTGGCTAGGCCAGTGCTTCTGATATGGGTTCCAAAGAAGACTAGATCCATAGAACATTAGTAAGACACACACACACACACACACACACACACACACACACAGCTTTGTGGTCAAGTAAGTTTGGGAAATTCTTACTTAAACAGAAGCAGGTTTGTTTCCTGTGGGGCTTCTAAAAGACTTTACTAGGCTAATGTATATTGTGACTCTACAGGAGTATAAAATATGCAGCAATTTCTCAGATGTATTTGCCCACAAAACCTGGTGTTCGAGCATTCATTTGGATTGGTGTTGAGAGGAACATTCTTTGGGCAATGCTGGGCAAGAGCATTGTCTGCTGAGTTCTGAGTTCGGAGGATGTCAGTGTCTTGCTGGGTAAACTTGGACGACTCGCTTTACCCCTCTAGGCTTTCCTTCCTTCCCCCATCTGTAAAAGGAAGCTGATAATAATCATTGCTTTCACTGACTGTGATAGTGTGATGACAACTAAGATAATATCTCTGCAAGTATTTTGAGCTCCTTAGAAGAAAGACTCTATCTAAACTCAAGGTTATTATGAAAGGGATGTGAAGAATTAGGGCAATTATCCTGAAAATTCGGGCCCAAATCCTGAGTTATTGGGCAGACGGCCTCATTTCTCTGCTCTGCTTTGACTGCAAAGACCTATCCTCATACAACCTTGGGTGACTCAGTTCTCTGGGCTTATTTCCTTTCACATCCTGAAAAATTCAGTGTGGCCTTTAATTTCCTGGTCCAGAGGTATCATCACAGCCTTCAGAAAAAGCCCATCAATCTGAACACACCCTGCTGACCAGAGAACCCTGAAGGTGGGAATTAAGTTTAGTTGGAAAGTTGCTTTTATCCTTCAGACTCATTATCTTTCAGAGGCTGTTCTTGACCATCTTGGAAGCTAGCTGTTGCAGGGTTCCTCTCTAGTGGTGTCCCCAGTGCCCAATCTGAGCCAAAGTCCTATTCGCCTGAGAGGCTTCTTGAATGCTAGTTTCAGGGTTCACTTTGTCAACGGGAAACTAGGCCATCTTTAAGGAAATTGAAAGGTAAAGGAAATAGTGCTCATGTGACTATTGATCCTTCTTGGATCCCTTGACTCTGATTAATTCCCTTGATCTTTTTTCTTTTTTTTTTTTTTTTTTT
>NW_007256156.1:671860-700879 GCF_000164805.1 Carlito syrichta | reverse complement strand
GGAGTCTCACTAGGTCACCCAGACTGGAGTGCAGTGGCCGCTCCCGGCCACTGCAGCCTCAACCTGCTGGGCTCCGGCGATCCTTCCACCTCAGCCTTCCAAGTAGCCGGAATTACAGGCATGTGCTACCACGCCCGGCTGATTTTTTGATTTATTGTAGAGATGAGGTCTCGCTGCCCTGGCAGGTCTCGAACCCGCAGGCTCAGGCAATTCACTCACCTCAGCCTCCCAAAGGCACGGGATTACAGGCTGAGCCACTGAGCCCGGCTTGATCTTTTTTCTTTATAAACTGCCTTGAAAGGAGAATGGAGCGCTTGCGACTTAATGGCTAATAATCCTTACAAACTGGGTTTGGAGTGGAGACTGATGTGGAGGCATTTGAGCCACTGGTTCTAGAGAGTTCTGTACACAGGCTAGCTCTTCTGTATGTGAAAGCAGCAAGCTTCAGTTTCAGTAGGAATAATTTCTGTTAGCCACAGGAGAGAACTGTGTGACTTTAAGACTGTGTGAGGCTGCAAAGTGGGAATGAAGTCATTTTCTGTTCTGGAGAGCTTAGTGTGGATGCCTGTCCCATAGGAGGGAATCATAGAAGGGTAGAGCTGCAAGTGCCTTTAGAAGTTCCTCTGGTGCAAACCTTCTGAATAGGAAAATGAGGACCAGAGAAGTGAAATGAGTGGCCCAAGGTCACACAGCTAACACATAACAGAACAGAAGTCACCATAAGAGCTAAAGCTTATATCTGCTGCCTCCTAGTGCTCCTCTATTAGACCTAACTGCCTTTTTGTGTAGTTCAGTGGAGTCTGGGTTGACTTGTACAATGGGACTTGGCAGTAACATCCAATCCTGAGCTGTGTGGGCTCTCACATGGCAACTTCTGCAGAGATACTGGTGTCTAGAGGAGCTGTAAAGGGACATGCTTCTCTCTCTCCCTCTCCATTCCTCTTCAGTATACAGTTATCTAACTCACCAAGCCAAGCAGACAATTGGAAACCTGAGGATTGGGTGTTCTGCCCTAGATTCTCAGTGGATGATTCAATCATCCTAGTCTCTTTACTTGGTGGTTATTAACTTTTTTTATGGTCCAAGGACCCCCTTGAAAGTCTGATGAAAGCTACTGATGCACTTCCTAGAGAAGGGCCCACATCTACTAACATGTACATGTAACTTCAGGGCTGTGTAGATCCAGAGTTCCTGCTCTGTTTGATATTGGTGTTGGTACACAGCCTACTGGTAGATACTCCCTAAATACTAAAGATTCCTAGAGGTGGAATTGTCAACCTTAACTTGGAGGTAAATGGAAGTACTGGGATGAGCCTTGTGCCAAATAGACTGGGGGAGGGAGACTTAAGAGTGGACTTTCTTTAGGATAAAATAATGGGGTTGAATCTTGAACTTGAAGTAAAAACAGAGAACTGAAATGAGCTAACCATGCCCCCTTCTCCCAACTTTATGAACGAAAGTAGTGGGAGGGAGGAGGGCGTGGAAGGCAGACTGGTGGGAAACTTGTGAGGATGGGGGAAGGGTCAGTCCAGAAAGGGTGGCAACCATACAGTGAAGTGAAAACTCTTCCAAAAGGATGGGACAACTCTTTTATATTTTTTATCCTACTTCAACCTCTAAATAGCATTTTTTTTACCCTACTTCAACCTCTAAATAGCTATAAGTAGTCTTAGATGCTGGAACATTGTGTCCTTGAAAAGGACGTCTTTAGAGGCTGGGAGTGAGGGCTGGACATTGTGGGGGAGTTGCACAGCATGCATCACTTCTTGTTTACAAAAAGCATTTTTATTATTAAAAGAAAGCATGCTCATTCATCTTTGTAAAAATAGAAGTATGGAGTAGAATGTTCCTGGTCTGTCCAACACCGATTCTCCACTATGTTCAGTTTGGTGTATATCATATTGTGGATGTTTTTATGAATATTCATATATGTATACATGGGCATAAAATAATCAAAAGTGTGATCATATACCATTCTAAGCATGCTTTTTACTGAACTATATGTCTGAAAGCTTTTTCCTACCAACGTACACCTAGTTATTTCTTTTTGAGTTGGAGTCTCACTCTGTTGCTGAGTGCAGTGGCACACTCATGGCCACCCCAGTGTTGACCTGCTGGGCTCCAGCGATCCTTACACCTCAGCCTTCCAATTAGCCAGAACTACAGGCGTGCGCTACCACACCTGGCTAATTTCTTTAATTTATTGTAGAAACGAAGTCTCCCCAAGTTACCCGGGCTGGTCTCGAACCCACAGGTTCAGACAATCCACTCGCTTTGTCTTCCCAAAGTGCCGGGATTACAGGCTGAGCCACCGAACCTGGCCTAGTTATTTCATTCTTTTAAATAACTACATAATATTCTGTTAAATTATTGTGATATAATTTTTTCATTCAATCTTTGTTACATGATTTCTCATTTTTTAACATTATTAAATATTGGTGCAGCATACCTCCTTGTGCCTGCATCTCTGCATACTATTGCAAATATTTTGTCATATAAATTCTCACTAGTAAAGTTGCTGGTTCAGATTTTAGTTTGCACACCTTTGATTTTTTTTTTTTTTTTGAGTTGGAGTCTTACTCTGTCACCCAGACTGGAGTGCAGTGGCCGCTCCTGGCCACTGCAGCCTTGACCTGCAGGGCTCCGGTGATCCTTCCACCTCAGCCTTCCAAGTAGCTGGCACTACAGGCGCGCGCTACCACACCCGGCTAATTTTTGATATATCGTAGAGATGAGGTCTTGCCCAGTTGCCCAGGCGGGTCTCGAACCCACGGACTCAGGCAATCCACTCACCTCGGCCTCCCAAAGTGCTGGGATTACAGGCTGAGCCACCGAGCCCAGCTCACACCTTTGATTTTAATAGAGCCTGCCAAATTGTCCCCCAGGAAGGCTGTTGCAATTTACATACTCACCAACAATGGTCATTTCTCCATGCTCTTCCTCACCAATTTCAGATAGTATTGATCTTTTTCATTTTCGACAATGTGAAGGCTGAAAAAGATTTTCCTCTTTACATTTCTTTGAGTATTAGTGAGGCTGAACATTTTTTCCTGTTTATTGCCTATTTTTCTTCTGTTTTGCTCTTTCATATCCTTTGCTTGTTTTTCTCTTGAGTTCTTTCTCATTTTGATAACCTAGGACCTTTTAATATATTTTTGATAGAAACTATTTAACTGTTATCTATGTTGCAGACACATTAAGCAGTTTATTGTTTGTCTTTTAACTTTGACTTATGCAGAAATGTTTGTGATTTTTAAAAAATCATAATTGTCAACCTATTCCATTATAAGCTCATAAACAATGCTGCAATTGAACATCCTTGTGTTATATTATATACAGCTTGTTCATTATTTCCCTAACATAAATTCCTAGGATTAGATTTATTCAGTAAATTTTTTTCTAGATATTGCTAAATTGCTTTCTAAAACATTTTTACCAATTTACACTCCAACCACAATGTATGTGTTTCGCCCCTCCTCTTTATGTCTTCTGATAATTTGGGCTTTGGTTCTTAAATCAAGTCCTAGGTTAAAATTCATGTTTCACACCAGAAAAGCCTGGGAGCAGAAGTCCCTAACTGTACATGGAACACATGTACTACATGTTTCACCTTCAATTACTTAAGCAAACATGCTCTTTAATTCATTTCCAACTAGAACTGTGTCAAAAGCATTTTTCAACATCAAATCCCTCTAAATTCACTTTGAAATGAATGGCCATTTAGGGTCATCTTTGCTGGCAGCAGCCGCTGCAGCAGGCAATGACAGACTAACTTTAGAACACTAGTTTGTCTTAAGACACTTGGAAAAAAGCTACTGCTGCATTTTCACTGGCTTCTCAGGTCAGCTAGATTGGTTCCAGAATTTGCCAGAGGTTGGTTGATGAGTAGGAACCAGCTTCTCTTTAACTTGGCTTCTTGCAAAGAGGACAAGTCTAAGGTCTTCCCATGAGAAATTATTCTAACAGAAATAAACAGTGATGTCACTCTCTGCAAAAGAATAGTGGCAAACAGGTATATGTGTAGCTTTTCCCCTCACCCTGCCTGGGCTTGCTGTGTCTCTTTTCTGTCAATATCCAGATATGGTCAAGGGAATATTGGTGTTTGCTTTAGGCCAAAAGTATAGTCTATAGATCTGTAGAAGGTGGAAGTCTGAGTCGTTGTTTGTGTAGCTTAAGAATATCTTGATCTGAAGAGCACAGTGGCAAGCTTAAAACCCTTTGGAGGTAGCAGAGCAATAGGGGAGCAAGAAAGAGCAGTGACAGTTGTTGCTTGCCCATTTTACAGATAAAGAACACATCTGGAAACGAGAAATACTTTAAGAGTTAGGCATTGGTGGAAAAGACTCCTGACACTCCTCCTAACACTTGCTAGCTAAAAATTTGGCAACTTCTCTCCTCTAGGAATAGATATGGGTGCCTTTAAAGTGAAGCTTCCTGATTTAATAGATTTAAGAATGCCCTTTGTACTTATCCATCATTCACTTTACCTAGTGCAGTAACTGGCACAGTCTACCCCTGGGATGCTTCTGAGCTGTCAAAAGATGGGTGGGTTATTGCTCCCAAAGGAATAATTTGGATTACTTGAACTATTGACAATTATGAGTTGTGGTTTCCCACTTACCTCAAAATCTTGGTATTTGGCAAATGGCTTTAGATCCTATCTAAGATTTGTGTTTTGTTTTTGTTTTTTTTTTCCTTTTAAGGATTTGAACTGGAGTAAATGTAGTTCACAGAGGAATTGATGGCCAGATAATATAATTATTAATTTTTGCTGCCTTGAAAAAATGGTTTTAGTTGTTATGCTAATGAATGTCTCATCTTAAAACTGGAATATCGTATCTCTTCTTCATTGCTGAATAATTTAAAACTGAAGCATCATAGCCACAAACATGGTGTCTACACATAAATCACATGATACATTTCTCCTTTATGACAGTCATGAGAGAGGAAAAGTCATATTTTCTTTTTAAAACTATGCCTGGTGCTTTCAGTAGAACTGAAAATTCTCATGTTGTTCTGTTCTAATGAATTATTCTGCAAAGGTGACATTGCTTCTTACCTCTGATTATAACTGAGAGGGGACATCTGTTTCTATACTTAATCCAAAAAGGAAAATATCATCAACAAAAAGGCAAAGAGAGTCAGTATATGGAGCTTACAGTGAACTGGGGGGTATGTAAGTACAGGGTTCCAGTTCTGGTTTTGTTACTAATTACCTGTGTGACCTTGAACAAGTGTTTACATGTCTCTGAGCCTCAGATTCCTCACATATAAGTTAGGAATAGATGATCCATATTGTAGTGTCTGCAGTTTAAACAAGTCATTCTCATCTGCAAAGACAAAGCTTGCTTTGTGAAAAAATTTCAAAATATATTGGAGGTCCCACCTCAGACAACAGAATCTGAAACTCCAAGGATAGACTCAGAAAATCTATTTGTTGACTAGCTTCTTAAGTGATTGGGGAGAATACTGCAGTCCCCACCCGAGGTAACTTTCAGGAGGCAAGATCTCCTGGGCCTTCTGTCCCTAGGGAATGCAACCACTTTCCAAAGCAGGGAAGTCTAGGCCACCCAGGAGCTCCAGCTTAGAAATGTATGATCTAAAACTGCACTTGAGGAGGTTGGCTTTTGACCTAGTTTCCTGGGGTTGATTTCTGCAGAGGTGAGTGAAGAGCAGAGTGTTCTTTTTAAAAGAGCAAGTTTGGATGAACAAACTGACCAGTCATTCAATAATGAGTATATTTCAGGTTTTTGGCACAAAAATGCTTCAGTAAAAGCATTACTGAGAAAGGACAAAGTAATTTCCATAACTCTTAGACTGTTTTGGCCCAAGCTTTCATTTAAATCCCATTTCAAGTTTCTATTCTTTTTTTGACTTTTTCAACTTTTGTTTCCCTTTCCTTCATTAAACTCACTGTGATGCACTGAATTTCTCTTGCTTCATGGGATCTTGACACTCTAGCTTTTTATGCCCCAGCTTCTCACTACCCCCACTATGCCTTCTCCCCACTCTTATTCCACTCCTTTGATCACATCACTGATTCTGTTTCCTTCAGCTATAGGTTCTCTCTCAATATCATCCTTCCCTCTAAATGCCAAAAGGAAAGAAAGCAACACCAATGTACATCAGTTTGCCTCACTGTTTCTTTTTGTCCAGTTTGCCTCACTGTTTCTTTTTGTCCCGGCTTTCAGCCCTTCACTTCATTATGGAGGAAATTGAAGCTAGGAAAATGCTTCTCCAAGGCAAACTTTCAGTGACAGCAAGTCTTCCTTTTTATATATAGCTCCCATTTATTCAGCTTTTGCTGTGCACCAGGTACTGCACTGCTGTCTCAGCATGTGTTGTCTCATTTGATCCCCTCCACAACAATATTAGGTCAATACTATGAGCATTTCCCTTTTACAGAGGAGGAAAATGAGGCTCAGAGAAGCTAAGTGACTTGTATAAGTTCACCCACATGGTGAGTAGCTAAGTGAGTCTGTCTGTCTGGTCCTCTGGCCTAAGTGGTTACACAGAGCATTCTGCTATTAAGGGCTCCCCATGGTAATAAGCCTGCTTTAATCTAAAGGGGCATGTATGAAGCAACAGTTCTTCTTGGGTGTGACCAGTCTGAGCCTTGAAGTGACTTTAAACATCAAGAAAAAAAGGGGGGGTCATTTTAATCGCAGTGAAATGTAGCCAAAGTTATCATGTCTCATAGTAGGGGCGGGGCTAGTAGATTGGTGTTGATTCTTGAGAAAGGATAACTGAATAAATCTGTAAATCCTGGCAGTGAGAGGTAAATTTGCTAAAACCACTGTGGCTATTGTTAGTTTCACAGATCATGGGAATGTGGAACATACTTTTTGTTTCCCTCCTCCTACTCCCATCAGGAGACTGGTGCCAAGGGTATCGATGACCTCTGGGAGGAAGGGAGTGACTTCCTGGATGTTTTCAGCTAAAGGAGGACTGGGTGGGGGAGAGGAAGACAGCCAGGGGGAGAGCCCAGAATAGGGTGAACAACAGTCTTTCTGGCTTGGATTCTTGTGTTTCCATTTCACTCAAGTTCCTCCTGTCTGATTCTCATTATCAAACTTGCAAATGATACTTTGCATCCACCAATACAGAGTCACTGAACTAGGATTGATATGATTCAAACTCGTGAGCACACAAAAAAACTATGCATCGCAGTTTCCAGAATATTCCACATCCATTATTAAACTCTAACCTAAGGCCCTTTTGAAGGAACCCAACTTTTCACTTTGACTGTTATGTAGGGCAAGGAGCAATTTAACATTGCTGCACAAAACCTGGCAATTTTTCTTTTTTCTTGGCTCTTCCAGAAGACCTTATATTGTCTATAATTTCTCTAAAAATCCCCTTCCAAATTAAGCCCTCAGAGGAGAACTTGCATCCATTATCTGTAGTGTCTGTCCTACTGATTGCCATTTCCAGTCATGAGAGTCAATAGGCATCAAGAAGCTACAGGATCTTGTAAGGCCTCATTCACTTGCTTCATGTCTGATGCCAGACAAGTTACTTTTCCTCTCTAGGCCTCAGTTCTTCCATCTGTAATGATTCTGCTTCTCCATGGATATTTTGGAGCAGTCAGATCATGAAAAAAAGACTACTTTGGAAGGAAAGTAGTCCAAGACATATGAATGTGGGTGTCTTTGTGTTTTCCCTGGCAAAAGAGCTGTTTTGGAGAAAAAGAGAGAATAGGGTAGAGGTTAAAGGGATCACTTGCTTAAGTTCAAATCCCTGCTCTATCTCCTACTAGCTGTGTGGTCCTGGGAAGTTTCTTAGCCATTTAACTGTTTTGGCTCTGTAAAATGGAAGGAGTGAGATTATTACCTACCTTAACAGAGTTGTGGTGAGGAATCAGAGATTATGTAAGTCTGCCCTTTAGACAGTGCTCACTTATGGCAGCTATGTTTACTTATATCACTAACGTGTGGAGTTCCATGGAGAGATTTGAGTACTGACTCAGGCACTTTGGACAGTCACTTAGCCTCCCTAAACCTCAGTTTCTTCACCCGTGAAATGGAAATAATAATAGCAGCTACTTCTTAGAGTTTCTTAAGGAATAAACAAGATAATTCCTATAAAGTTCTCAGGGTACTGCCTGGTACATAGAAGTAGCGATCAATCAGTTGCCACCCTCGGTGACCCTGTAGGTCCTTGGCCCCTGGATTTTCAGTGTCTGGGTCACCTTTGGGCCCATCCCACTAGAGATTTCTGATGCCTGTGAGGCATACAGTGTTTGGGGTAAGTAGAGGAAATGACCTTTTTGCATGAGGAGCCCCCGAGACTGAGAGAGCTCCCTACAACAGCACTGCACAATGCCCCATGGACTGCTTCTGGAGAGCAGCTGATTCCCTGGGCTCAAAACTAGTTCACATAATAACAAAAATTGGGGACAAAGCTAACAACATCCACAGGAGCCTAGCCCTGTGCAGCACAAAGTTTTGTTAGTGTCCCCCATGCCTCCCCATCAACTCCACAAGCCATATATTGCCCTCTGGCATACCTCCAAGACAACCGGCCAGAGAGCTCTTTGTCTCTTCCCCAAGTAATACGTTGAGTAAGGTAACTAGATGCTGCCATAGTGACAATTCCTACCTGATCAATAGAGCTGGGAATTGAGCCCTGGTGACAAGGGCATCACCACCCAGGGCATCACCTGCCTTAGCCTGGTGACCAAGCAACCTGCCCTGCCCACCACTGTCTGTGTATCAGTCTCTGGACTTTTCTCTATACATTTAATACCCACTCTTGGGGCTTCAAAGTGGCCATTTCAGGCAAAATCTACTTTCATTTGATTCCCTAGTCTTAGTCGCTGTCTTAGTTTAGGCCCTCATTATATCTTACCTGAACTATTTAAAATTGTTGCTGCTGCTTTTAATGCTATGAATAGCAGTAATAATAGCTAACATTCATTGAGTGCTTATTATGTGCTAGGTAGGCACTGTGCCAAGCATTTGCATGTATTATCTTATTGAATAGTTACAGCAATCTTACTTCTTTATTTCATTCCTTTATTCACTCATCCTAAGGATACATATTGATAATCTATTATATACACTAGGTACTATGCTATGAATTTGGAATATGATTATAGGCAAAACATATAATCCCTGTCTTCATGGAGCTCATAGTTGAGTGTAAACAAATATACTCATACATATAATTGTAAATTGTAATACATGCTGTGAAGGAAAAGAACAGGTGATATGAGAGACAATACCACCAAAGGGAGACTTCACTGAGATCGGAGGGGGAGTATGATAAAAGGCCTTTCTGGGGGAAATTACATCTAAGCTGAGGCCTGAAAGACAAATAAATATTACCAATGTTCCATACAGAGGGAACAACTTGTGCAGAGATGCTAAGGTGAGTGCTTGCCATAATCATGTATCTAAAGAGACAGTAATCCATGGAGAGAGTGATGCTTAATGAGGTTGGAGACCATGCAGGGCCTTGTGGGCCACCGTAATGAGTTTTTCTGTTTATACTGAGTGCATAGGAAAACCACTGACCTGTTGAAGTATGGAATCAAAATAATGTAATTTTCATTTTTAAAATATAACTTTGGCTGCTATATAAAAGTGGAGAGAGGCAAGAAGAGAAAGCGGGCCAAGTTAGAAACACTTGATAATAGTCCAGGAAGAGAGATGCTGGTGGCCTGGATTAGGGGTGACTGTGACCACAAAGAGCAGAGCAGATTAAGGACACCTTTTGAGCTAGAACCAAAAGGGCTTGCTAATAGACTAGATATGGGGGCTGAAGGGAGAGAGGAATCAAGGAAGGCGTCTATGTTTCTGGCTTGAGCAAATGGATGGATGGTGTCCATTTATGAACCC
This sequence comes from Carlito syrichta, assembly GCF_000164805.1. NCBI lineage: Eukaryota > Metazoa > Chordata > Mammalia > Primates > Tarsiidae > Carlito > Carlito syrichta. The sequence continues at coordinate 691,037 of NW_007256156.1, read as the reverse complement.
AGGGAGCTGTCCTCAAGCAGATTCAGCAGAGCTTTCCTGTGCCACATTCAGTCTATAATACTCATTTAGCTTATATCCTGTACTAACTTGTTTTGATGATGGTTAACACACATGCTTTGTTGTCTTCCTAGGTAGGTTTTAAGCTCCTTGAGGACATGATGCTTCACTCATCTGTGTATGCCCCAAAGTAGTGGTCCCCAACCTGTTTGGCATCAGAGACCCGTTTCATGGAATAAAGTTTTTCTATGGATGGGGGGGTGGGGGATGGAGGAGTATATGCAGTCAAACCTCACTGTTAATGTTAATCTGTATTTGCCACTCCCTAACTCTGCTTCAGATCATCAGGCATTAGATTCTCATAAGGAACATGCAACCTAGATCCTTTGCATGTGCAGTTCACAATGGGGTTCTGGTTTCTATGAGAACCTAATGCCACAGCTGATCTGACAGAAGCTGGAGCTAAGGCAGTAATGCCAGCGATGGGGAGTGGCTGTAAATGCAGATGAAGCTTTGCTCCCTTGCCCACTGCTCACTTCCAGCTATGTGGCCTGGTTCCTAACAGGCCACTGACTGATACCCCGGTTCACAGCCTGGAGGGTTGGTGACCCCACTCCAAAGCACCCAAAACACGATGTATCAAATGCTGACTGATTGATTAATTAAGGGAAGGAGTTCCTTTCTCATTCAGCTTTACTCTTCTGCTCCAAGGCATGGGGACTGAGTCTGGTTTAGGGTTTTTAATAAAACAAATATGCCACACTCAAGATATGTGCTTCAATACAGATTGTGAGCTTTATTCAATCATTAATCACCTTATGAATAACTGCTGCCATGTCAGTGTGATACACAGGGTGCACCTAACTCTGCAGAGCATCCTTCGTCATGTAGGCTATGTGGGTCACAGAAGAATGGCCTCATGGGAGTGTGTAGGCTAGCTCGGCATGGGCAGAGCTGAAGACCAGCCTAAAAGCCTGAGTTGTTCAGGCAGTTGGCTTCAACTCTGGGACAACTTCACTCCCAATGATTTCCTTCCAAAGGGATCTACTCAGAATTTTCAGACCTCTTAATTCCCCCTAATGCTTCTCTATCCATGCCATATACTGCCACTACCCTAAATGTAAGTCCCTTTCCTCTCCTGAAGAGTTTCATCCTCATACATGTTTGTGCTTTCTCTTCACATTCCATCCTCTCTCCCAGGCTTCTGGTCTGTGCCCTTTGAGACCTATGTTGCACATCAACAAACTCCCCTGGTCCTTCACCCTCTTGCAGTATCATCTACCTCAGCACAGCACATGTTAGCATCTCCTGGGGAGCTTTTAAAAATGTACTGAAGCCTGGATCCCATCCCTAGAGATTTTGATTCAATTGGCCTGAAGAGGAGCTGGCTTCTGTATTTTGAGGAGCTACTCCAGATGATGCTAATGTGCAGTCTGGTTTTCACACCACTGATACCTGCTAGTTACAACGCACACATCAGATCTCTTGCGACTTTACCAAGTGTAAGCTGCTCATTCTCCTGGGCTGCACATTCCCCAGAACTGAAGGGTGATATCCACACTCTCCTATTTTACCAGCATTATTTTTTTTTGAGTTGGAGTCTCACTCTGTCAACCAGGCTGGAGTGCAATGGCTGCTCCCGGCCACCGCAGCTTCCACCTGCTGGGCTCCAGCGATCCTTCCGCCTCAGCCTTCCAAGTAGCTGGAATTACAGGTGCACGCTACCACACCCGGCTAATTTTTGATTTGTTGTAGAGATGAAGTCTCGTCAAGTTGTCCAGGCGGGTCTCGAACCCACGGGCTCAGGCAATCCACTCACCCCGGCATCCCAAAGCGCTGGGATTACAGGCTGAACCACCGAGCCCGGCCTACCAAGCATTATTTATAGACCCTTTGTGTCCATTCCCCAAAAAACATAAAAAGAAGAAAAGCTAGCAAGTTACAAAATTAAGTGCAAACTAAAATTTTTGTTTTAAAAAAAGAATTATATAAAATGACATCAATCATCCATGGAGGTGTCATGTCATCTATACTGCCCACTCTTCTCTTCTGTCAACTCTTGTCTTTCTTATGCACCCACACCTTTCCTAAACTTTTAATACCTGGTTTATCAGCTTCCTCTCCAACTTAAGTCCCACTTTTCTCCTGGATGCCTTTAATGCCACTGTGGATAATACATCCAACATCCTGGGCTCAGGATTCCTTCATTCTTGGCAAATATTTATGAAGTACCTATGTGTGGGGCACTGTTCTGAGTGTTAGGTGCATTGCAGTGAACAAATGTACAAAAATCCCAGCTCTCAAGAAGCTTATGATCGGGAGGATGGCAGTGGGGGAGACAATCAACCCGTCAGTAACAAATAAATAAGAATACATAGAATGTCAAGTGGTAATAAACATTATTTTAAAAATTAAGTAGGGAATGAGGTAGTGCATGCTGAGAGAGAGGGATCAATTTTAAATATGAGGGAAGAAATTTTGACAAGGATAGCCTTCTCTGAGCTACCCGTGCAAATATCTTGTTAGAGAGCATTACAGACAGACATAACAGCAAGCACAAATGTCCGGAGATAAGAGCATACCTGACTGTGAGGAAGCAATTCTGGCTGAAACTGAGTTAGAAGATGAGGTAAGGGAGGTAACAGGTCTCATTAGGCCTTGTAGGAAATTGTAAAGACTCTGGCTCTTACTCTGAGTGAAATGGTGAGCCACTGGAGGAGAGGGTTCTGGGTAGAAAATGGTACAGGACCTGACTTATACTTGAAGTTTCCTTGATATCACTTATCATCACCCACCTTCATCTCTACTCCATTTTGATCACCTGTCCCATTGCCAGCTCCTAGATTTTGTCTCCATATTATTCTACTTCTGAAATCTTAATCTCAAGTATTGTAATTGCAAGAGCTTATATATCCAGTTCTTTTATTCTAATTATACTTCCTCTTTCACTTCATCTGAATCTCTCGTCTCTTGACTCTACAGATGTCTTCCTGGACCTCAGTCATTCTGACTTCTCTTCTTTCCCTCTCCTTCCTAAACCCCATAGTGCAACTTTTCCAGCAATTCTCAGGTGTCAACTTTTTTGTCTGTTTATCCTTACACTGGAGTGGTTGAGTAAAGCCCAAACCATAGATCATTCTAGTGGATCTTGGTCCTGGTTGGATATGAGAATGACCTGAGTTGCTTAAAAACATACTGATGCCTGATTTCACTGATCTAGGATGGGACACAGATATAGGTGTTTTTAAATCTCCCTACGTGATTTTAATGAGCAACCAGATTGGAGAACTCCTGGATTAATCCAGAATCTACCTCTTCCTTCCTATACCTCAACACCTAAGAAGGACACCACTCTCAACTGTGCCTTGGAAACTGCTTGGAAATCTTACAAAGTGGCCTTAGTGGGCAACCCCCTCAGGTCTCCTCCCACTGTGGGAACTTTTCTGTCCTCTCAATAAATCCTGCTTTCTAAAAGACAAACAAACAAACAAACAAAAACCAAAGTGGCCTTAGTAAGATACATGTCACATTTCAGTTGGTGTTAAACCAACCTGCACCACCCTTCTCAAGTCTTCAACTCCACTTCTGTCCCTGTCTCTCCTAGAAGATGACTTTTCTTCCCCATTTCTTAGAGAAAATATAGGGTTCTAGGGCCTCAACTTCCCACCCTACTGCCTCAAATCTAGATGTATTGTGTCCACTTTTATTCTATTCTCTGAAATGACTCTTCTGATACTTTCCTCTCTCATGTGGATCTTCAATGTTTCCCCCCCACTCCCTTCTTAATATTCACAGTATTTTGTCTTTGAAAACGTTCTCTTCAACCCTATATCTTTCTAGGTACTGCCTCATATCTTTTCTTCCCTTCACAGTTAAGTTTCCTGAAAAAGGAATTGACTGCATCTGTCTCCATTCTCTTACCTTTCATTCAATTCCTCAATCCACTGGAATCCCATCTCTGCTCTCATGAAATATTTTTTGCCATGGACACTAGTGATTTCCCAACTGACAAGTCTAATGAACATTTCTCAGTCTTTTGCCTTACTTGGTGTTTCTGAGTCATTAATTTATACTGCCTGCCTTCCTAAAAATTTGTTCTCCAGTGAATTTCATGACACTATTCTTTCTTGATTTACCTCCTACTTCTTTGGCTCTGTCTTGAGTTCTTCTACCTTTTCCCAGATTTGACATATGAGTCTTGGAAAATATGAGAAATTTCTCTCTCTTCTTTCTTACTACTTCACATTTTTCTTGGCAATTTGATCCATGCTTGTGGCTTCAACTATCACCTACATGTTTATGACTCCCAGATACATACCCTCACCACAGATCTCTCTCCTGAGCCCTAGATCTGTTTATCAGACTGCTTATGAGCTGTCTCTTCCTGGAAATTCCACAAGAACTTTAAAGTCAATGTGTTCAAAACTTAACCTTTTATATACTTTTATATACTCTAACTCCACTAAAGCCAAGTCATCAAGATTCCTCCATCTCCCTCACCTTTCACCATTACTATTCCTCCCAAGTCTCTCTCTAACATCTCTGTTATAGTCTGCTCCTTTGTGTCCTGAGTGCCACTTGTCTAGATTCTCATCATCTCTCATCTGAACCATTATGATATTTTGCTTAGTGGATTGCCTGACATTATAGCAGCCTCCTTCAACTGTCTTCCTAACCTGAATAATCTTTCTACCATGCAAAACTTACCATACTATTTACCTGCTTATATGCCATTAATGACTCTCAGGAACTTGTGGCAGTAGTTTTCAAGTTGTACTTCACAGATCCCTATGTGTGTTCTGGAGTGAAATTGGGAGGCGGCAGGCTGAATGGGTAACATATGGTGCCAAACCCTTAATTTTACTAGGACAACTGTGCTTTATATCTGTTGACCATCCTGGACCTCTGAAGACATTTTCTATTAGAGTAAAAATTCTAGTGCCAGAAGAAAAATTTGAATGCCATTGATGTTGACCTTGACAGCAAATGAACAAGTTTACAAATTATCAAGAATAGAAGAGTAACTCTTCCACCAAGAGTGTAAAAGCTTTATGGGCTTTGTTTCCAGTAACTATGTCCCTTCTCTATGTGTTATTTTGGTTGCAAGGCCCAGACTCAGGCCTCTCACAGCTTGATATGACTTTCTGTGAGTGTTGTAAGGCTCTTTCTCTGCCCTTTGAGTTGCTAATGCCTATCATAGGCATGAAAATACTGAGCTCTGCCTGAAGAATATCCGTGGCCTTGATGCAGGCACCATGCCTGATCAGCCTCAGATGGCAAATTACACACGTTTCTTTAACTTGCATTTTCTATTTAACATATCTCTAATATCTTCCCAAGTGATTAAAGAGCCTGTTTAAAAGCTGCAGGATGTTCCATTGAACCAAAGATTATTACATGTTTACTTTGTGAAATGAAATTCTGTTCCCGCTATCAGAACTGGGAGAACCTTAGGACATCCTGTCCGGCCCCCATGCAGTGGCTTTCATGGGCACTGATTTCCCAGTGAGCTCTTCGTTCTCAGGGCAGTTCAGTGGCCCTTATTTACACTTCCAAACTGCGATTAAGCTCAGGCTGTAGGCTTTTCATCTGCATCCGGGAAAAGGAAAAACATGCATACTCTTACCTATGCAAGGGGAAATTTGGCACTGATAAATCTGGTGGTTCTCAGTCCCATACTGTAAACTCATCTTAATTTGTCCAATTTAGAGCATGTTCATAGCGAGTCAAGTCTGTGGTTGTACCTTAGCTTGACCTGACCTTCTAGTATCATCTCTCTGCAAGCAAACATTCTTATCAAAACTGCTGTTAAGTAAAAGGGCTGAACTGGAACTCAGGTTTTCATTAGGTTCTAATGCAGATTGTGTCACCCAATTTACTGTATGACCTTGGGCAAGTCATTGAACAATTTTCATCTGAACAAAGAAAGGATGAAGTTAGACCAGATGATCTCTTGGATCCCTTTCAGTTCTGAAACCTTGAGTCTTTGATGCGAGGAGATAATTGGTGTGAAAATGCTTTGAAAAGTTCAAAGTGTTATATCAATGTGGGGTGTTGTCATTAATTAAACCTACTGCTTTACGTTCCCATAGTAACATAAGGAGAAGTAAAAGGGCCTTTCTGATTAATACACAGCTGGGCAAGTCAATATCCGAATCATCTGAAGTTAGCAAGGTAGTGTCACTTATCGGGGAGAAAAAGAATAATTAGAGCTGTTATTTATTGAGATATGACCATATGTGAAACAGTATGCTAGTCACTTTCCTGTTCATTTTTGTTTTTCATCCCCACCATGATACTGTCAGCATTATTCTTATTATTAGTCTTTTACAAATGAGGATATTGAGGTTCAGGGAGGTTGAGTGACTTGGTTGAGGTCACACCCCTAATAATTGATGGAGCTAAGATCTGAACCACAGTTTTTGTGATTTGAAAGCTCAAGCATTTTCAAGTGTGAGAAAACATGAACTCCAAGGTCCTGTTTTCTAACCCAGTACTTCTCAAACTTTAACATGCATATGAATTGCCAGGAAATCTTGCTAAATTCAGATTGCTGATTCAGTAGGTTTGGGGAGGCCTGAGTTTCTGCATTTCTTTTTTTTTTTTTTTGAGTTGGAGTCTCACTGGGTCACCCAAACTGGAGTGCAGTGGCCGCTCCCAGCCACTGCAGCCTCGCCTGCTGGGCTCCGGCGATCCTTCCACCTCAGCCTTCCGAGTAGCTGGAATTACAGGCACGCGCTACCACGCCCGGCTGATTTTTTATTTATTGTAGAGATGAGGTCTCGCTGCCCAGGCGGGTCTCGAACCCGCGGGCTCAGGCAACCCACCCACCTCAGCCTCCCAAAGGCGCGGAATTACAGGCTGAGCCACCGAGCCCGGCTGAGTTTCTGCATTTCTAACAAACTCCCAGATGCTACTTGATGTAGTAGGTCCATGGATCACACTTTGGGTAGCAAAGGACTAGAGGCCTTTATACAGGAATCCCCTGGCCTACATTTGCCCCTGGAGCAGGACTGTATAGGGTGGGTACCGCACAACTCTAGGGTACATTATAGTCTGTGCAGTGTGCCTCCTGAGTTGTGTACTTCGGTGCCCCTGTCCTGCACTGACAACATGGTGAGTAGTGAGTAGATCAACAGAGTCTTCCTCCACCTGGGCCATGTTTGAAAGAAGAGAAGTACTCTTTTCTCCACAAATGGAAAATTGATGAGTACAGTTGAGAAAAGAAATGCAAAACCAGTCTACCTACGATGAGGGTGGCCCATTTGGTGTCCAGAGGCAAGATGGGGAGGAGAGGGCAAAGGAAACTGGCTGACTGTCGGGCTGTCAGGCTGCCGGACTGGCAGGCTGGCAGGCAGGCTGGCTGACTGACTGGGTGGTTGGCTGGCTGACTGGGTGGTTGGCTGGCTGGCTGGCTGGCTGGCTGGCTGGCGTGGCTGGCTCCATTCTTATGCTAACAAAGCCCTGATTCCAGGCCACAGCTGCTGCTTGTGTGGGGGCTTGGGCCATTCATAGCAGCTTGCTTTAAGAGTGCCAGACCCCCAGAACAGGTGCGGCCCCACTTGTTATTTTGTGCAGTCCTGACAGTCCAGACAGGGAGCTGATTATCACTGCGAATCAGGGATTACTGCTGATATTCCAGCTTCTCCCGAACAAAGGGGCCAGCCTCGGGACAGCTGTCTTTTCTGGCCACAGTAAGGCTGACTGCCCTAAAGGCCATGTGGGCCTTGGGGAGGTGGGTTTGCATTGGAAATAGGACAGAGGAACATCAGACCTAGGTAAGTAGTTCTTCTGAAACACGTCAAAGTGTCTGAGAGTCAGAAAGTTTGGGAGTTTAAGCCCACAGTCCCCAAGCAGGAGATCTAACCGTACTGAGATATCCTCAAGCTCCTTTCTCTGGTTGGGGCTGCTGCCCTGAGCCCTCCCTTGGTATGAGGTCTGCTGCAGTGGCCAAGGGTGACAAAGGGCAGCTGGCTATCACTGTCCCTTTCCTCCTCTTCACAGCCTCAGCACCAGGCTTTGGGAACCAGAAAATCAGCTTCAATTCACAGAAAGTAAGAATACCAGCTCCAGAATGAGGCAGCCTGGATCCAGATCTTAACTTGATCACTCACTGGCTGCATGAGTTTAGGCAAGCATTTGATTTCTCCAAGCCTCAGTTTTGTCACCTCTCACAGAAGAATAACAACTCCTCCTGGGGCTATTGTGAAGATTTACAATTAATAATAATTAAAACTAACACTGACAGAGCATCTACTGTGTACTAGGCACTCTTCTAAGCACTTTGCATGCCGTAATTGACTAAATCTTCAAAGTGATTCTATACAAGAGGGACTTTTATTTTCCCCATTTTATAGGTGTAGAAACTGAGAACTCAACTGAGTTTAAGTAACTTGCCCAAGGTCACACAGCTGGTAAACAACAGAGCTGAGAACTGAACCCCAGCAGTCTACTACAGAGGCAACCTCTGACACACTATGCTTTACTGCACAAATTCAAGGTAGAGTGGTGAGCACAGTGCCTGGCACGTGAAAATCCTCGCTGAACCAGGGTGGTTATGATTCACTAAACTGATTTAGACTCACTCTCAATGAATGGCTAAATATATGTCACCTAAAAAGAAATATATATATTTTAAAAATATGAAATACGAGTTTCCACAGCTGGAGTCTTCACAATGGAAAGAGTGATGGTCTTTGTTGGCCCCAGGCTCCAGCTCCATTCATTCACACACAAAAGAGGGTAGGACAATTCATTTTGCCACTTGGCTTAGCAGACCATTTTTGATGCCCAGAGCAGCTTTTCATCTCTACTCACCAAACCTCCTCCTCTTCATTCTACAGTCTCTTCAGGCCCACTGATTCCCCGTAACCTTTAGTCCTGTGAATTTGATTCACTTATTATGTCAAAGAAAGGGAGGAATTGAAAAAAGGAGGGAGGGTAGGAGAGAAAAGAGGGAGAGAGGGAGCGAGAGATCAAGATTGAGAGTGAGAGCAAGAGTGAGAGAGGAAGAAGAGACTTCTTAAAAGAAAATGAGAAGGAGAAAATAGTCAAGACAGTCCCATTCAAATCTAATCTTAAATAGATTGGGATGGCAGTTTTAGAAAAATGTTTGTTGAGAAGGAAATATGTCCATAATATACAATTAAGTGAGAAAAGCAGGTTATTTTTCTCCTTTAAATTTTCTCTAACTTTTCCATAATTCTAAAGGAATATTTTTTTTAATTGGAACAAGTTCTAAGGAAAAGGAAAAATAGCAGGAACAGGATATGTCTGTACTGTATGTGTGGGATGGCTCCTGCCCCCAAGACTGCTCTGTACTAGAGAGCAATGATTGTTGTCCTGTGTGTGCTGCCAAACTACATTTTCTGTGTGCAAGGGGATGCTAGGCTACTCAACAGGGTGACACAGAGTTTTGAGGTGCATAATCAGTTCTCAGCACTGAGAGTGTCTGATCTTCCTGCCCAGATAAATAGGTAGGAATAAAGAGCCTTGATCTGTGATGTGTCCACTTAGAATGCCTTATGTCCCTAACTGTGGTTTAGGAACCCAATGGTATACAGTTAACATTCTAAAAACTTGCCATAGGGGCAAAAGCAAACAGATCAGGGACTAATGAGCACAGAGGGTCAGAGCTGATAACAGGAAGAGGAGGCCTAGAGTTATCTTCAGTGAGCTGAAAGCAGGCTAGTACTGAGGCTTCTTAGACAGGGTTCTTGTTTGGGGCATGGTTGTGTTGGAAATGGGTAAAAAAGATAGGAAATCATGGGGTTGAGGACAAAGGCATAATTAGGAGCTGTCAACTCCAATGCCTTTGAGAGCCATGCTGGTAGCATAAATGATGGCAGGGGTCTAGGGGGAAAACTGTGCTTTTACTGTATAGCAATTCCCACGTAAAAAAGCCTGGGAATGTGGACCTAGGGTTTCCATGTTTTAGGACCTTTCAAAATCTAGATATTTATTTAAAATCTCTCAACAATGAACTGTGTTCAATGCCAAGACTCTATACTATAGTCCAAGCAAAAAGTATCTGGAGCCATAGTTTTTAAAACGTTTCACTTTTATTTGTTTCTTGGGTTTGTTTGTTTTTTGTCTGTTTTTGAGTTGTTGTCTCACCCTGTTGCCCAGGCTGGAGTGCAGTGTCACGGTCATGGCTACCACAGCCTCAAACTGCTGGACTTAGGTGATCCTTCTGCCTCAGCCTCCCAAGTAGTTGGAACTATAGCCGTGTGCCACCACACTCAGCTACTTTTTTTAGTTATTGTAGAGAAGTGGTCTCGTCAAATTGCCCAGGCTGGTTTTGAACCTCTGGGCTCAGAGAGTTCTCTCACCTCCACCTCCCAAAGTGCTGGGATTATAGGTATGAGCCACTGCAGCCAGCTCATTTTATTTTCAAATAATTATAGATTCACAGGTAGTTGCCAAGATGTTACAGAGGGATTTCTGTGTACCCTTCATTCAGTTTCCCCGAATGATTACATCTAAATAACCATCATATAATATCAAACCAGGATAAAGATATTGGCACAATGTATGTGCATAATTCTATGTCAGTTTATCACGTGTGGGTCTGTGCATCCAGTCAAGATACGGATCTGTTCTACCACTGCAAAGATCTCCCTCATGCTACCCCTAAATAGTCCCATCCAATTTCCTTCCTCCACCATTCCTAACCCCTGGCAACCACTAATTTATTCTCTATCTCTAGAGTGCTATATAAATGGGATAGTATATTCCATTTGAGCTGTTTGAGATTGGCTATTTTTACTAAGCATAATGCCCCGGAGATCCATCCAGGTTGTTGTATACATTAATAATTCACTTCTGCTGGGCTCGGTGGCTCAGTCTGTAATACCGCGCCTTTGGGAGGCTGAGGTGAGTGGATTGCCTGAGCCTGCGGGTTTGAGACCCGCCTGGGCAACTTGGCGAGCCCTCATCTCTACAATAAATTTTAAAAAATTAGCCGGGCGTGGTAGCGTGCGCCTGTAGTTCCAGTTACTTGGAAGGCGGAAGGATCGCCGGAGCCCAGCAGGTCGAGGCTGCGGTGGCCGGGAGCGGCCACTGCACTCCAGTCTGGGCGACAGAGTGAGACTCCAACTCAAAAAAAAAAAAAAAAAAAAATTCACTTCTTTTTATTGCTGTATAGTATTTCATGGTACGAATATACCAGAGTTTGTTTAATTGTTAACCTATTGCAGGACATTTTTGTTGTTTACAATTTTTGGCTATTACGAATATAGCGGCTGTCTATAATCATGTACAGGTTTTTGTGTCGACAGAAGTTTTCATCTTTAGGACAAATGTCCAGGAGTGTGATTGCTGGGTCATAAGGAAAGTACATGTTTAGTTTTATAAGAAACTGCCAACCTATTTTCCAGAGTGACTGTAGCATTGCACATTTTCATGAGCAGTGTATGAGTGATCCAGTTTCTCTGCATCCTTGCCAACATTTGGTAGTGTTACACATTTTTTACTCTAGCCAATCTGACAGGTGTTAGTAATATCTTATTGTAGTTTTAATTTGCATTTTCTTTTCTTTTTTTTTTTTTTTTTTTTGAGTTGGAGTCTCACTCTGTCGCCCAGACTGGAGTGCAGTGGCCGCTCCCGGCCACCGCAGCCTCGACCTGCTGGGTTCCAGCGATCTTTCCGCCTCAGCCTTCCGAGTAGCCGGAATTACAGGCATGCACTACCACGCCCGGCTGATTTTTTGATTTATTGTAGAGATGAGGTCTTGCTGCCCAGGCGGGTCTCGAACCCGCGGGCTCAGGCAATCTACTCACCTCAGCCTCCCAAAGGCGCGGGATTACAGGCTGAGCCACCGAGCTCGGCTTTGCATTTTCTTAATAGCTAATGACGCTGAACATATTTTCATGTGCTTATTTGCCACCTATATACACTTACAGATATGAGCCACCACATCTGGCTTATTCTTATTTTTCAAAAATTGTTTTAGCTATGTTAGGTCATTTGTCTTTCAAAATATGTTATAGAATTATATTGCCTATAGCCACAAAAATTTTGTTGGGAGTTTTGGTAAGAATTACATTAAATGTGTGTATCCATTTTGGGAGAATTGACACTTTTACTATATCCAGTTTTCCAATCCATGTGTAGAGTAGGTCTGTGTATTCATTTAGATATTTGATTTCTTTTTTTTCTTTTTTCTTTTTTTTTGATTTGGAGCCTCACTTCGTCTCTCAGGCTGGAGTATAGTGGTATACTCACAGCCACCCCAACATCGACCTGCAGGGCTCAGGAGATCCTTCCGCCTCAGCCTTCCAAATAGCCAGAGCTACAGGTGCACGCTATCACGCCTGGCTAATTAAAAAAAAAATTTATTGTACAGACGAGGTCTCACCAAGTTGCCCAGGCTGGTCTAGAACCCCTGGGCTCAGGCAATCCTGAGTCTCCCTAAGTGCTGGGATTACAGACCTGAGCCACCACACCCAGCCTAGATATTTGATTTCTTTCATCATTGTCTTTTAGTTTTCAGCATACAAGTCCTGTGCAGGTTTTGTTAGATTTACAGCTTAAGTACTTCATTTCTTGAGTTATTATATTTGATATTGTATTTTTAATTTTGGTTTTTAATTTTGGTTTTCACATGTTCATTACTAGTATATAGAAATACACTTGGCTTATGTATGATGATATTGTATCCTGTAAACTTAAACTCCATTGTTAGATTAGGGTTGATTTTATTGATTCTTTGATATTTTCTATGTAGATGATCATGCCATATGCAAATAGACAATTTTTTTTTCTCTCTAATCTGTAAGACTTCTCTTTCTTTTCTTGTCTTATTGTACTGGGTAATACTATGTTGAATAACAATGATATGAGTAGAAATCCTTGTCTCATTCCCAGTCTTAGCAGAAAAACATTCACTCTTTCACTGTTATGATGTTAGGTATAGCTTTAATCTTTTATCAACTTTACTGAGGTAAATTCCACATGCCATACAATTCACCCTTTTAAAATATAAAATTCAACCGGGCTCGGTGGCTCAGCCTGTAATCCCGCACCTTTGGGAGGCTGAGGTGAGTGGATTGCCTGAGCCCGCGAGTTCGAGACCCATCTGGGCAGCGAGACCTCATCTCTGCAATAAATCAAAAAATCAGCCGGGCGTGGTAGCGCGCACCTGTAGTTCCAGCAACTTTGAAGGCTGAGGCGGAAGGATCGCCGGAGCCCAGCAGGTCGAGGCTGCAGTGGCCGGGAGCGGCCACTGCACTCCAGTCTGGGCGACCGAGTGAGACTCCAACTCAAAAAAAAATTAAAATTAAAATAAAATAAAATAAAATATAAAATTCAGTGACTTAGTATATTCACAGAGTTTTGCATCCATCACCACTGTCAATTTTATTTATTACCTCCAAAAAACAAACCATTGCTTTTGTTAAGCTCTTGCCAGGCCATGTATTCATTGAACTATGGCTGTCATGCTTTTCCCTAAGCTTTGCCCTTCTCTACCTTGGGGAGGTGAATCTTCTCTCTCCCTCAAATTTACTTGCTAAATAAACTATATTTTCCAGTAAAACAAAGTGAAAAACCTCACACACCTCTTAGCTGCCACCACCAAGTTAGCTATCTTCCCCAGCCCTAAATACCAACTAATCTCCAGTCAATCTCCATAGATGTGCCTATCCTGGACATTTCATATGAATAGAATCATACAATACATGGCCTTTTGTGACTGGCTTCTTTCACTTAACATAATGTTTTCAAGGTTCATCCATGTACCTTGAACACATATCAGCACTTTACTTCTTTTTATTGCTGAATAGTATACCATCGTATGCACATACCATATTTTGTTTATTCATTCATCTGTTGATGGATATTTGGGTCGTTTCCACTTGTTGGCTGTCATAGTTGTCATTTATTATTGAGTTATAAGAGTTCTTTATATATTCTAGATACAAGTACTTTATCAGATATATGATCTGCAGACATTTTTTCTCATTCTGTAGTTTGTTTTTTCAATTTTTTTTCTTTTTTTGAGTTGGAGTCTTACTCTGTCGCCCAGATTGGAGTGCAGTGGCACGCTCCTGACCACTGCAGCCTCGACCTGCTGGGCTCCGGCGATCCTTCCGCCTCAGCCTTCCAAGTAGGTGGAACTACAGGCGTGCGCTACCACGCCTGGCTAATTTTTTATTTATTTATTGTAGAGATGAGGTCTCATCAAGTTGCCCAGGCAGGTCTCAAATCCGCGGGCTCAGGCAATTCACTCACCTCAGCCTCCCAAAGCGCGGGATTACAGGCTGAGCCACCGAGCCCAGCTCAATTTTTTTGATGCTGTTATTTGAAGTACAAAAGTCTTTCATTTTAATGATGTCCAGCAGTTTGTTTTGTTCTTTGTTTTGCTTATGCTTTTAGTGTCACATCAAGGAAACTGTTGCCTAACTCATGGTCTCTAAGATTCACATTTATGTTTTCTTCTAAGTATTTTATGATTCTACCTCTTAAATATACATATTCACAGAATTTTGCATCCTTCACCACAGTCAACTTTATTTATTAACTCCAAGAAACCACAACATTGCTTTTGTCCATTTTGAGTTAATTTTTTAATATAGTGTGAAGTTGGAGTCCAATTTTATTCTTTTGTATGTGGATATACAATTGTCCCAGCACCATTTATTGAAAAAATTATTCTTTCCCTATTGAAATTTATAAATGTGAGGGTTCAATTCTGTTTCATTTCTCTATATGTATATTTTAATGCCAGTGCTACACTGCCTTGATTAATGTAAGTTTTGTAGTAAGTTTTAAAATTAGAAAACTTTAGTTTTTCAACCTTGTTTCTCTTTTTCAAGATTATTTTAAGCATTTGGGGTCCCTTGCATTTCCATGTGAATATTAGGATTATCTTGTTAATTTCTACACAAAAACACAGCCCAGATTTTGATAGTGATTTTTAAAATATAAAATTATATATAATTTTTTATTATACTAATACTCCTCAAATTTAGACCAATTTGGGGAGTATTATTATCTTAATGATATTAAGTCTTCCAATCCATGGACATGGAATATCTTTCCATTTATTTAGGTCTTCTTTAATTTCTTTCAACATTGTTTTATATTTTTCATTTTAAAAGTTTTGTATTCATTTTAAAAAATTTATTGCCAGCCGGGCTCGGTGTCTCAGCCTGTAATCCTGCGCCTTTGAGAGGCTGAGGTGAGTGGATTGCCTGAGCCTGAGGGTTCGAGACCCGCCTGGGCAACTTGGCGAGACCTCATCTCTACAATAAATCAAAAATTAGCTGGGCGTGGTAGTGTGCGCCTGTGGTTCCAGCTCCTTGGAAGGCTGAGGCGGAATGATCACCGGAGCCCAGCAGGTAGAGGCTGTGGTGGCCAGGAGCGGTCACTGCCCTACAGTCTGGGCGACAGAGTGAGACTCCAACTCAAAAAAAAAAAATTATTGCCATATATTTTATTCTTTTTGGTGTTATTGTAAATGGAATCAATTTATTAATTTCGTTTTTTGGTTTGCTTATTGCTACTGTGTACATATAAAAATGGATATTTTGTATATTGATTTGGTACCCTGAAATCTTGTTGAAGTTGTTTATTAGTTGTAATCCTTTTTTTTTTGTCAGGGTCTTACTACGTCACCCAGGCTGGAGTGCAGTGGCACAATCACCTCACCACAGCCTCAACCTCATGGACTCAGGCAATCCCTCCACCTCAGTCTCCCAAGTAGCTGGTACTACAGGTGTGCACCACCAAGTCCAGCTATTTTTTTTTTTTACTTTTGTAGAGACGAGGTCTCACTAGGCTGGTCTCAAACTCCTGGGCTCAAGCAGTCTTCTCACCTCAGCCTCCCAAAGTGCTAGAATTACAGGAGTGAGCCACCGTGCCCAACCAGTTTTAATCATTTTTTTAGTAGATTCTTCGAGCTTTCCCCTTGGCCCTCTAAGTTTTGCTAAAAAATCAATATGCAAAAGGCAGATTAAGTGGAGAAAAGTCATACTAATGTATTTAACATGTGTACATGGGAGCCTTCAAAATAAGGACCCCAAAATACCAGAGAACTTGTCCATTTTTATGCTTAGATTCAACAACGTGTGAACAGCCATACCAAAATATCATTTGACAAAAAGGGTATGATCTAGTGGGAAACTCAGCAAGGCCTGACTCTCTAGATTCTTCTTGGCCTCTCTGAGCATGCATTCCTTCCTACCACGTTTAGGGCAGGACTCTCTCTGGAATGGGGGTCTTATGATCTACAGTCAAAAAAGGTAGGTCAGATAATTTCTTTATGGCCAGTTTTTACACAGGAAGGCAGAGGGAAAGTTAAAATATTATTTTTAGGTTTTGTGGCTGACTTTGGAGGAAAGGGGTCCTGGTTTCCATGATCCACCTTGGGGAAAAAGGATCCTAATTTCTTTCTAGTCTCTTTTTTTTTTAGTTGGAGTCTCACTCTGTCGCCCAGACTGGAGTGCAGTGGCTGCTTCCGGCCACCGCAGCCTCGACCTGTTGGGCTCAGGCGATTCTTCCGCCTCAGCCGTCCAAGTAGCCGAACTACAGGTGCGCGCTACCACGCCCAGCTAATTTTTTTTTATTGTAGAGATGAGGGCTCACCAAGTTGCCCAGGCGGGTCTCGAACCCGCAGGCTCAGGCAATCCACTCACCTCAGCCTCCCAAAGTGTGGGATTACAGGCTGAGCCACCGAGCCAGGCTGGATTCTAGTTTCTATGGCTAGCCTCAGGGAAGAATGGGAGTGAGAGACGGGAGGACATAAAAAGGTTAGAGAAAAACTTTTGCTTCTGAGGCTGCTTCCTGAGGCCTTCATTTTGGGATATTGTTTTCTGAGCCCCAATAATACTGTGAGGTGAAGTGTAGCAAAAATCAGAAGCCAGTATATTCTTCAAAATTGTCAAGGTCATGGAAAACAAGAAAAACTGATGAACTATTTTCAATTAATGAGATATGGAAACTAAACTTGAGGACTGATCCATGTTTGGATCCTATACCAAATTTGTGTTCTTTTGTTCTAAAGGTTGTTATTGAGATAATTGGTGAAAATTGTAAGGGGTTTTTATATTAGATAATAATGTTTGGTGAATATTAATTTCCTGATTTTGATAATTGTCCTGTGGCTACGCAAGAGAATGCCCTTGATTTTTAGAAATATACACTAAAGTATTTGGGGACAAAGGGGCATGGTTTCCATCTTACTCTCAAATGACTCAGAAAAAAATATAGGAGTGTGTGTGTATACATATGTATACACACACACATGCAGAAAGAGAGAAAGGATATAGGCAAACGTTGCAAACAGTTAAAATTTAGGGAATC
This sequence comes from Carlito syrichta, assembly GCF_000164805.1. Taxonomy (NCBI): domain Eukaryota; kingdom Metazoa; phylum Chordata; class Mammalia; order Primates; family Tarsiidae; genus Carlito; species Carlito syrichta. The sequence goes on along the minus strand of NW_007256156.1, from coordinate 673,736 downwards.
TGATGAAGGGCATATATACATTTTTTATGCTGTACTTTTATACTAATAGAACTTCAGATGAGAATCACAGCCCTGACTGACTCCTTGATTTCAGCCTGATGAGACCCTGAGCAGAAGATTCAGGCACACGGTGCCTGGACTTCTGACCCACAGAAACTGTAAGAAAATACACTTATCTTGTTTTTCTTTAAAGTGAGGCCAAAGGTGTGTAAGAAGCACTTGAAATGGAAGAAAAGGTAGAATCAAGAGACATTGTAGAGAAAATTACCACAATTTGGTAATTTTTCTGATTAGATGTGGACAAAAAGACACTTGTTGGGAATGATTCTGAAGTCAGGAACCTGGAAATTGGGATAATGATTGCAGAAAGAGGCAAATTAAGGGAGAGCTAGATGAGAGAATAAAAATTTAGACATGTTGAGCTCAAATGGACAAGGAGCATAAGTAGAAGGGAACCATCCAGGGGAACAGAGTTGGTTAAGGATTGAAGCTGAATAAAGAGGTTAAGACTGGAGCCAGAGGTATTGGAGACATCACAGTAGTTTTAGAGATATTTGGAGCACCTGTTGTAAAGGAAAAAGAGGCTGAAAATAGAAGGATGTTTCTGGGTCCACCCCTGTACACCCAGTCGGTTTTGAGCATCTGCACTGAAGTCAGACAGATCTAGATTTAAATCCTGGCTTTGCTCTTGTCATGTCTGGCTCTGTGACCCTGAACAAGTGCCTAAACCTCTCTGAGCCTCAGTTTTTTCAGTGAAATGGTGACAACTAATCATATCTGCCTTGTGAGGATTAGATGAGATAAACTATTTCAAGCACTTTGCCCATTGCCTGGCACATAGGTGGAGCTGAGGAAATTGGGGCTGATTGTCATTGCCTTTCCTCTCATTTCCTAGTCCACGTTAGGCAGCATTCTCCAAAAAGGCCCCTCACAGTTTAGGTCACTGCTTTTTACTGGCTGGAATGAGGCAAGGCTACCACAACGTGGCATCTTTTGCATATGGAAGACAGGTCCACAATCTGTCACTGAAAGGGGTAGACTTGTTTCCTCTTCTGGCAATATGAGCAGATACAGAGGAAGGCGCAAGGAACTCTAGGAAGTGAGTTGAGTTGAGGTTGATGGAGCAAGTACATGTTCCAAAGACTCACCGAGATCACCAGAAGTGATTCATTCCTCTGAAGCTTTTCCCTTGGCCATTTCTGGAAGCAGGTATTTGGAGGATGTGGGCTGGCATGATCTTGTGTGAGTGATGGACACTGTGCACAAGCAAACAGTTGGTATTTATCAAAGGTACTTAGTCCCTAGGCTGCCCAGAGCACATCTAGGGAGGCAGTGGGTTCAAAGGGAAGGGCCCAATGCAGGAGTGAAGAGATGTAGCGTCACCTGCTGGCACTTACTCCCCCTGAAAGGAGCACAGCTCTGAACACCACGCTTCTAGATTACATGTGTTCCCTCCTGCTGAAGGACTAATCAGTCTGTAGTTTTCTGCTATTAGATGTTAATGCAATCAAAGAGATCACAGTGACCTTAAGATTTTCTGATTAATTCTTTTTTTTCCCCTCTTGTCAGTGTTATTTTCTTTAATTTCTCAGCACTTGGCTCATTTTCTCAGCTCAGTTGGCTCTGTTCCATGCTCCAAGTACAAGTATATTTTCCTCTACTGGGGAGAGGGTTTGGGTGAAGTGATGGAGTTCTAGGTTGTCTGGCAGTGGCAGATGAGAGTCCCTGTCCTTGAGTGAAGATGTAGTCCCCCAAGAAGAAGGTTTTGGGGTTTTGACAAAAAGTGATCTCAGAAAGGGACATTTAGAAATGGCAAGTGTTAGCTGGGCTCGGTGGCTCAGCCTGTAATCCCGTGCCTTTGGGAGGCTGAGGTGAG
>NW_007256156.1:652129-671840 GCF_000164805.1 Carlito syrichta | reverse complement strand
TGCCTGTAATTCCGGCTACTCGGAAGGCTGAGGCGGAAGGATCGCTGGAGCCCACCAGGCGAGGCTGCGGTGGCCGGGAGCGGCCACTGCCCTCCAGTCTGGGCGACCGAGTGAGACTCCAATTCAAAAAAAAAAAAAAAAAAGAAATGGCAAGTGTGTGTGTGTGTGTGTGTGTGTGTGTGTGTGAGAGAGAGAGAGAGAGAGAGATATTGAGAAACTGGTAGGAACAAATTAAAATCATTATTTCCTCTCAGGTTAAAGGAAATACAGAAAGAAACAAACCTGCTGAGGTGAAGATAAGTATCAGGGACTACTAATTTTCCAGAGGACCCTTAAATAAGCTGCTTTGAGATCCTCAGTGTAGAGAAGCATAAGATACAAAGACGGATAGATCTGCCATCCTAGGTGGGCAACTGGAGTCAATGCAAACTGCCCAAAGCAGGGATTGTGATTTTTTTCTTACAAATATGCTACCCTTCCAGTCAACTCTACTCGGTAAATGGCATTGCCACTCAACTGCTTGCTTAAGTCAAACTCCTAATAGTTATACTGAGTTCCTCTTGTTCCTTTACATATCACATCCTGGCCATCAACAAATTCTGTTCACCTACCTTCAAAATATATTCTGAATTTGACCACTTCTCATCACCTCCTCAGTCACTATTAGCTAGCATGAGCCACCACCATCTCTCTCCCAGACCACTGCAGCAGTGTCCTAAGTAGTCTGCTTGCTTCCGTTCTTGCTGTTAAGGCTGCCATGTGTGAATGTCAGGTTGTATACTACCCAAGGGCACCAAAGCTATGGGTGTGCCATTTATATCACAAACACTAACTTATATAAGATTGTGCAGATGGATGCAGACATTCTCGGCTTCTTGGCTCTAAGTCTGAGAGCAGCAGAAGAGAGCCTGCTCCTACTTAAAACATTGCCTTGCACAGACTCAGAGAAAACACACACACACACACACACACACACACAAATGAGCACACTCAGTGACACACACAAGTGGGTTCCACCCCATCTAAGCCCTGTGTGTCCTCTGAGTTCACGTCTCTTTCCCACTACCAGTTGTTCTCACAGGCTGAAGTTTCATCCTTCCCACCCCCAGCTGCCTTATCTGGAGAGGGGATGGAACAGTGGGGTGCAAAGTGCTGTTGAGGGTACATGTATTCTAGTAACTATAAATGCAAAAGTGAGAAGAACGTGGGTGCTCACGGCCAAGGCTGCTACCTGACACAACTCTGGCAAACTCTCTTGGGAAGGACTTACATTTGTTTAGGTTGTACAATAAAAGATTATCCTAATTTTTTGTTGTTTTTAAATCGAGGGAGGGGTGTCTTTTTTTGTAATTCACACAAAGATACTATATCACATAGTGGCAGCCCTGCCCCCAACAATCTCAACTCCATACAACAGTCAGCAAGAACTTCAACAAATACTCGAATACATTGATCCTTTCCTTGAAACCTTCCATATACATCAGTGTTCTCAGGATAAAGACAAACTCCTTACCTGGGCTACAAGGCTTGAATGATCTGTCCCTGCCTTCTCTGCAGCCTTATCTCATACCACCCTCCCTCTCATCCCCGCCCCTAACCCCAGCCACACTGACTTTCTGTCCCTCGAGCTCATCAAGCTTATTCCTGTCTCATTCATTGTATTTCTTGTCTACCTGTCTTTCCCCTGCCACCTCCCTACTTCTGGAGTGTTAACTCTATTAAGCAGGACCTTTATCTTGTTCATCATTATGTCTTCATTACCTAGCACAGTGCCTGGCATATCATAGGTGGCCAATACATATTTGCTGAGTGAATAAAGAAACGAACAGGAATATGGGCAATTTGATACCCCTCCTCTCCTCAGTGGCTCTGAGATGAGCCTCTGCTCAGCCCCATGTCTATTGTGCTTTCAGATCCTCTGGTAAAATGAGATGGTTGGAAAATGCAGCCTGGGAACCATCAGAAAACTGAAAGACGGGTTTGGTCAGGAAGAATAATAATAATCATAACCAGCAGTTATTGAGATATTCACATGTGCTGGGCATTGCTCTAGGCTCTTTACTCATCAGTCTTCACAGTAACCTTATAAGGTATCTCCTAGTACAGTTTAAACCCTATTTGATGATGAGCAAACTGAGACCCAGAAGATTAAGTGACTTGTACTCAGACCCAGGCAGTTTGACTTAAATCTTTCTGCTGTATGGCATAAGAGTGGGACTACTCTCACTTCTCTGATTTATTTTTCAAACCATCGTGAGAATATCCCCCCCATCCTCACCCCCACCGTACTCCCACCACTTTCTTTGCAACCTCAGTGCCTTGAACGCAGCCCTGAGGAGCAAGTAGCTGAGAACCACGTGCTATGTTGGCAAGCAGCAGAGTACAGATCTAGTTAGCATCCCCATAGAGAAGGAGCCACTTTGATGACTGACAATATAAATTAAAAAGCTGAGATATTTTGTACTTTCTTGATATTGAAATCTATAAAACCATCAAATCCTAAGCCAGCCTCACCAAACTAAAAGAGATTGCAGCCACAAAGCAAATTTAACACTTCTTCAAATTTTTCTGACATCAAATGGAGCACTTCCACTGAGGTGAGAATGGCATTAGCTTGAAGCTCGATGGGGCTGAAACCTCAATCATTACAGAACTGGATTGCATCTGCCACCTTTACATGGGAAGAGAAATTGACACATGGAGAAGAGGCAACTGACTAGGCAGGCTTTGCAGCCCAGACTATGCATAAAGAGAATGAAAAATAAAACAAGAGAGGGAAAAGGCAGTGTAATTCTTATTGTTAAGATACTAGCATGCTCGTGGGCATAATAGAAATATTTTTTTATTTATTCCACTTTTTTATTCACTTTAATAAAAGACTATTGAAAACACAATTCAAAGTCAGTTTACCCCTTCATGCTCAAAGCCTAAATCACAAATTTATGACCTATGCTTGAAACTTTCCCCACATACTTTATCAGAATCCTAGAGCCAGGGAAGAGACCTAATAGACCATTTGGTTCAACCCATCCACACTTTAGATGGGGAGACTGAGGCCAAGAGAAAGGGGTCTTGCTTTCATTTTCACCAAGTGTATGTGTGCCTCTCTCTCTCTCTCTGTCTCTCTGTGTGTTTTGCACAAGTGGGAGGTTTGCCTCAGGAGCTGTTAAGGGGAGAGACAGGAAGATCTGCATTTTGAATGGAAAGGAGTGAAGAGAAATGTTAGTTTCAATACAGTGTTTGATAAATAGCTAGTCACTTGTCACGCAAACATACACACTGCAAACAACACCCTTTTCTATGGCAGAAACAGAGGGGATATTCTCAACTGGGGGGTCTCAGCTGAGGAGTCTAAATGGGGGCCATTCATCCATCCAGCCCCTTTCTGTCACTGCAAAATTGGACCAATCCACCACCTATGTTTTCTGTGGGCTCTCAACATTTTGCTCACCAGACTTCCAAAGGCTGCTTCACTAGTGGCTGGTGGCATTTAACCTCTGTGGGAGGGATGAAGCCTTTCCTTTCATCATGAAATCCATTATTTTTCTTTGAAGCACGGTGCAAAGCTTTTTACAAATTGCGTGGCAAAAATAGAAATGCAGGCAGTTCTCAGCACAGCCCTGTGGACTCGGGGCAACCTGTCCCTGGGGCAGTGTGTATAGATAGTGTGTTCATTTCTGAACTTGATGGTAAATCCTACGGGGAGGGAAACCATCTCTTCCTCTTCTGCCTTAAAGGGAGCCAAGAGCTGTGAGCTCTAGTCAGCCCAAGTGCAGTATTAGACCTTGCCAGAGGGGGCAGAGTGTTGCTGCTTGACTGTGAACTTACTTTGAGACCTGGGTTAAGTTGCTTCTCCTCTTTGGTTCCCCCCCCCTTTTTTTTTTCATCTACCCCTCATGTTTCACAGAATAGCTAAATAGCATAAATGTATAGAAAATAGGCACACATATGTTTTGGAAACAGTAACACTCGATATAAGTGCAAAGTATTATTATTGTCCTTGTTTTATGCCTGTTCTTTGCCTCTGATACTTGGACCATTTTGGTATCAGACCCAAAATTTGAATTGGTATAGAATATTTCAGGAAAGGTCTAAGACTGCTGGAGCTTCAGAAAGGATAAGTGTAGGAGGAGTCAGTACCGGTAGAACACTGGGCTCAAACAGATCCCTCATGAATCATGGCCCTGTCTCTTCCTTAACCTCCCTGGGTATGTCTTTCAGCAGTTTATCGAACCTCTCTGAGCCTCAGTTTCCTCATCTCTGAAGTGGGTTTGTTGTGAGAATTTAAGTGAGATAATGAATGGAACGCTTTTATAGCAAAGTGCTGGTGTGGAATATGCATTTGATAATAATTTTTTGATGTTATTTGCTTCTGTGTGCTAAGAACTGTGATTCCTTAATGTCAGTACATGGCTAGTCCTTGTTAAGACATACAGGTTCAGCCGGGCTCGGTGGCTCAGCTTGTAATCCCGCGCCTTTAGGAGGCTGACGTGAGTGGATTGCCTGAGCCCGCAGGTTCAAGACCCGCCTGGGCAGCGAGACCTCATCTCTACAATAAAAAAAAAAAAAAAAAAGATCAGCCGGACATGGTAGCGCATGCCTGCAATTCCAGCTACTTGGACGGCTGAGGCAGAAGGATCGCCAGAGCCCAGCAGGTCGAGGCTGCGGTGGCCGGGAGCGGCCGCTGCACTCCAGTCTGGGCGACCGAGTGAGACTCCAACTCAAAAAAAAAAAAAAAAAAAAAAGGCATACAGTTTCCTAGGTCTGACCTTGGAGAAATTCTGATTCCATAGGTTTGGAATGGAGTACAAGAATATTTGTTTAACAAGGACTCCAAGGGATTCTGAGGTGGGGCCTGATTTGGAAACCACTGGGTGAGAGCAGTGTTTTTCAAGCTGCCAAATGTTACCCACTGCTCAGAAAATCAATTTAGTGGATAGTGGCCAGCATTAATAATCAAACAAACAAAAGAATGGAATGGAGAATACAGTGTACATTGCCCACAGTAAGGGTAAGCATTGCTTCATGAAATGTTTGTTTATATATACATACATATATTGTTTTCTACAAATAGAAAGTTATATAGTTTTATATATAGTTTATGCACACACACACACACATACACAGACATTTCATAAAGTAATACTTACCCTTACTGTAGGTCATGGTCAAAAATGTTTGCAATACTCATTTCTCATTTAGAGAAATTGGAATCCAGAGTGTTAATCTGTTAAGTTCCAGGCAAGACAAGAAATGACCAGCAAGAAAATGGAGTAGAACCTATTTTTCCTCTCTTTGCATCTCTCCCTTGCTGTGCTTGGATCAACAGAGTTGGCTGTTCTAATTAGAATGAGTTCCAAAAAAATGTGGTACATATACATGATGGAATACTACGCAGCCATAAAAAAGAACAAAATCATGAATTTCGCAGCAACCTGGATGGAACTAGAGTCTATAATACTGAGTGACCTCTCACAGAAACAAAGATCCAAGTATCACATGTTCTCACTCATATAATGGACCTTGAACATCCAATATAATACTATAAGAAAATGACTGACGGTACTGGGAAACTATGGGGGGGGGAGGGAGATGGGATTAACAGTAGCAAATATCTGTCTGGGGATGGGGAAACACCTCTTATCAACAGGGTGCCTGAATGAAACGTAATTGTATACCTAACCCTTAACTGTACCCCACAAAACCATAATAAAAAATATTGATTATGAAAACAAAAAAATTAAAAAAAAAAAAAAGAATGAGTTCCAATACCATGTAATTGCCCTGGCCTGAGATGTAAGGGCAAGTTAGGGGTATCAGGCTAATTGCATTGACTTCACTAGGCAGAAAATGCATCTGGGTTTATAGGGTTGTTTTGTTGCACTTGGTTAGGGAAGGCTTTGTACAAGCATGCCAAGCCCTGTCCAAACAAGGGTTTCATACACTACCCAAATCTCTTTTTCCTAGACTTTCATATGTATTTTATCATTTAAAACTGTATCTTGCCTTTGTAAAATCAAAGAGTTGGCTTAAAACTCTGTTTCAATTCACAGCAAACTCCATCAATGTCTTTTTATTCCTCATTTGGTATGTTGAGGATATTAGCACCCATAATCTTTCATCCTCATGCTCCGTCAAAAGGGAGCAGCCACTCAAAAGGGAGCAGCCACTCCTGGGTGCCAGTTCACTGTGATCCTGTGGGAATGTGGTCACTTTGTTAGTGAGACCTTCTCTATCCATGCTCTGTAAAACTGTATGCCTTGCAGAAGTCCGCCACCCGTACCATCTCAGAACTCCTGATCTCCCACCTCATTCTGTATTTCCCCTATGGTAGTTATCATACAACCTAACATCCTATGTTTTAAATAATAAACAGATGAGGAAAATAACCCCATGTGTCCACATCTCTTTTCTTCTAGAAAGATTAGAAGTTGAATTTTATATGAAGTCTTCCAATTATTAAATGTTGCCAGATCTTCTGATTTTTCTAGAGAACTTGGACATCTGACTATTTAAGTGAAATCTGATTTTTCGGTGTTGCTTATCAATTCAAAAAAAATAAACACTATTTGTACCAAAAACATATGTCCGTCACCCAGATATGGTCCATGGATCATCCATTTGTGATCTTTGTCATAGATCTGTGGAATGTTAATGCTGTGAATGTAAATTGGTGGTTTCTAGTGAGGAAATACAGCTTCAGAGAGGTTAGGCATCTTCCTCATACCCACAGAGCTAGCTTGTAGCAGAACTGAATCTCAAACCCAGATTTCTTGCCTCCTAGTTGCTCTGTCACAATCACTGGGTGCCTACTAGGGTGTCTCCTTTCTGCTGAAGGTTGAGCTGATCTGCCCTGTGTAGAGAACAGCATCAGTCCTCTCCTCCCAAAGAATATAACAGAGTCATCACTGCCCATCTGATAAGTCCTGGGCACTTCTCACCAGAGCATATGAATTTACCTGCCTTTCCAATCTCAACTGAGGATATTGCCTCTTGGTGTTTTTTATTGCATTTTCTCCAGTGATAGAATCAAGACAAGGTCTTTATAGGAATGTTATTAGCATTACTCCCAGTCAGCAGTGTCTTCCTGTAGAGTCAGTATGGTCTAGTGCAAAGAATCTGGGGCTCACAGTTCAGAGAGCTGGGCTCAGTTTTCGGTTGTGTGACCTGAGACAACTTATTTAACCTCCTTGGCCCTCAATTTCCTTCACTGTAAAAATGAGAAAAACAATATCTGTCTCTATTACATCTCAGGGCTGTTGTGAGGCTAAAGTGAGAGAATATGTATGAGAACACCTTGAAAAGAAAAAAAAAATTAGCAACAATGAGGGCATAGTATCATTATTATTACTTTATTTTTTATGTTTTATTTTTTGCGTTGGAGTCTCACTCTGTCGCCCAGACTGGAGTGCAGGGCCGCTCCCAGCCACCGCAGCCTCGACCTGCTGGGCTCCAGTGATCCTTCTGCCTCAGCCTTCCGAGTAGCCGGAATTACAGGTGCGCGCTACCACACCTGGCTAATTTTTTTATTTTATTTTATTGTAGAGATGAGGTCTCGCCTGCCCAGGCGGGTCTCGAACCCGCAGGCTCAGGCAATCCACTCACCTCAGCCTCCTAAAGGCGCGGGATTACAGGCTGAGCCACAGAGCCCGGCTACTTTTTATTTTTTGAGTTAGAGTCTCACTCTGTCGCCCAGGCTGGAGTGTGGTGGCATGCTCACACGCACCCCAGCGTCGACCTGCTGAGCACCAGTGATTCTTTCACCTCAGCTTTCCAAGTAGCCGGCACTACAGGCGCGCACTACCACACTTGGCTCATTTTTTAAAAATTTATTGTGGAGACGAGGTTTCACCAAGTTTCCCAGGTTGGTCTTGATCCACAGGCTTAGGCAATCCACTTGTCTCAGCCTCCCAAAGTGCTGGGATTACAGACTGAGCCACCGAGCCCAGCCCCTAGTATCATTATTAAATCAGCAAAATAGTGATTGAGCACCTACTATGTGCAAGTGAACGTACCACTTATGCAGGGCGTGCCAAAGAACATAAGGCCTCTATAAGGTTATAGTCTATCTGAGAAGAAGGGCCATGCCTGAGTTTGAAGAAAGCCAGCACTACACAGCTGAAGGAGATATATTGGCTGTGTGATGAGAGAGAGATCGTGGTATAAAGGAGTGACCATGGAAGAATTCCTGGAAGAAGTTGCATTTAAACTGTACTTTGGGGGGAAAAAGTGGCAGGCTAGCGCTGGTGGGGAAGAGAAGAAGGATGCGCTAGACAGAGGCAACAGTAGAAGTAAGGGCTGAAATCATAGTGTATGTTGGAGACATAATCCATGGAGTGGAGGACCCAAGTAGCAGCTGGCAGATTATTGCTTCTCCAGCTTCTCCACTGGGCTGCAATGCAGAAAAGGGAGTCAATGCATGCGTCTCGTGAAACCAAAGCAGAGGCCAAGTGGGGCGGCAGGTATGATTGTTTATGTTATAGGAGGGAGTACTGTGAAATGGTCACTTAATGGTTTCTGCCTCAAATGGCTGTTCTGAGCTTTAAATGAGGTGTTGTGAGTTGGGTGTGGTGGTTCATGCCGTAATTCCATCACTCTCAGAGGCCAAGGCAAGAGGACTGCTTGAGCCCAGGAATTCAAGGCAAGTCTAGGCAACATAGACCTTATCACTACAAAAGTAAAAAAAAAAAGTTAGCTGGGCATGGTGGCATATGCCTGTAGTCCCAGTTACTCGAGAGATTGAGATGGAAGGATTGCTTGAGCCCAGATGATTGAGGCTGTGGTGAGCTGTGATCATGCCACTGCGCTCCAACCTGGGGAACAGAGTAAGACCTCAACTCAAAAGAGGGGAGAGGGAGAGGGAGAGGATGAATGAAAGCATGTTAAACATTTAGCCTAGTACTGATACATAATTAGTTCTAAATAAATGTTAGCTGTAATAATCATCATCATCATCACCAGTTTTCTTTGCCTTTTTTTTTTTTTGAGAGACAGGATCTCACTCTGTCACCCAGACTGGAGTGCAGTGGTGCCGTCATAACTCACTGTAGCCTTGAACTCTGGGCTCAAGCAATCCTCCTGCCTCAGCTTTCCAAGTAGCTGAGGATACAGGTGAGTGCCACCATGCTCAGCTAATTTAAAGTAATTTTTAAGCCGGGCTCGGTGGCTTAGCCTGTAATCCCACGCCTTTGGGAGGCTGAGGTGAGTGGATTGCCTGAGCCCACGGGTTCGAGACCCGCCTGGGCAGCGAGACCTCATCTCTACAATAAAAATAAAAAAATCAGCCAGGCGTGGTAGCTCATGCCTGTAGTTCCGGCTACTCGGAAGGCTGAGGCGGAAGGATCGCCGGAGCCCAGCAGGTCGAGGCTGCGGTGGCTGGGAGCGGCCACTGCACTCCAGTCTGGGCGACAGAGTGAGACTCCAACTCAAAAAAATAAATAAATAAAGATAAATAAATAAAGTGATTTTATAGAGACAGAGGTCTTGCTATGTTGCCTAGGCTGGTCCCAAACTCCTGGCCTCAAGCAATCTTCCTGCCCTGGCCCCCAAAGGATTACAGGTATGAGCCAACATGCCTGCCCCAAATTTTCATCTTACATTGAAGTTGGGGATAATAACATGGGCTTTGAATTTGCCTGATAATAGTTTTGTGGCCTTGGGCAAGTCATGTCATCTCCCCTTTTCTCAGTTTCCTGGTCTTTAAAATGGGAGTGACAGTAGTGCCAACTCAAAAGAGCTATTGTGAGGATTAAATGAGTTAATCCAAGTAAAGTACTTACTTATCACCCTGCCTGATACCTGGTGAGCACTCAATAGATGTAATATGACTGCACATTACATTGTCATTACATATTATAATGTATATTGCATTGCATATTACATTGTAATTAAATATTACAATTACATATTACAATGCATATTACATATTACAATTATTACATTATAATATTATGATCCATTAGTACATATTACAATGCATACTATATAATATATATTATATACAATATTACATGTTATAAACATATTACAATGCATATTACATATTATAATTATTACATTATAATATTAAATATTACAATACATAATTACATATTACAGCACATGTTATACAATATATATTATATACATATTATATAATATACAATGCATATTACATTGTAGTTACATATTACAATGTAATATGACTGCATAAGAACATGTTGGAGAAATTGAGGAAAACAGACAAAATCTTGCCAAACCTTACTACTAAAAGTGCCTTGTTATCATTTTGGGATCCAGATCTTATATATGATATTTCTTTTGTTCAGAAAATCAAGACTTCAGGATATTGCATGGATTTGGGATGCAGTGTGCATTTCATTAAACATTTACTGAGCACCTACTGTGTGCCAGCCAATGTTAGAGAAGCTGAGATATGACAAAACAGGACAGGCACGATCCCTGCATTTAAGGAAATTTATCATATAGTTAAGCAAGTTAGGAAAGCAAAATAAGCTGTGCAGGTTTCACAAAATAAAAATGTAAAATATTGGGTTATATGATACTAAGTACTGTGGAGAAAAACAACTTCAGATGGGGTGACAAGGAGTTCTGAAATGGTCAGGGGTGTGGGGGTGTGGAGCGGGAAACCTGCACAGCTTATAATTTTTAAGAAGTTGGTCAGGAAAGGCTTCACTGAGGAAGTAATCTTTGGAGCCCAGTACTGAAGGAGGTGAGGGAGTAGTAGGTCATGCAAATATCTCAGGGAAGAGTATTGCAGACAGAGAGAACAGAAAGTGCAAAGTCCCTGGAGCATACCTGACATTTACAAAACCTCCAAGAAACCCATGTGGCAGCGGTGGAGTGAATGAGAGGAAAAGTAATGGGATAGGAGGTCAGAGAGGTCACAGGGGCCAGCTTATTCAGGGCTTTGTGGGTCATTGTGATGACTGCCATTTCCAGGGAGTGGGATGGAAAGCCACAGAGGAGCTTATCCAGGAAGAGACACGATCTGACTTATGTTAACCATTTGGCCCTCCTATAAGCAGTGGGTTTTGTCCCCATACCCCCTGGGCAATAGTAAACAACAGGCAGTAGCTCCAGCAGTTACTGCAAAGCTATCCTTACTGCTAGGTGGACTGCAGAGAATGGGCTTATTGATCCAGACAGGGACATAGAAGAAGTGATGGCACAGAGAATAGGGGAAAGAGATGTAATCTCTTAGTGATGAAAGGGACCCCAGTTTAATGTAATTCTGCTACTGGGCTTCTGTTCATCCAGCCTTCACTAAAATCCTCACTGCCTTCCCAGCCTGCTCATCCTCTTGCAGGACCTTCTCAAGGTCAGATGGTTTATTGAAAACTTGCCTACTTGTCACCACTGGGTGGCAGTAGTTTTAGTTCTGTCATCAGAGCAACCCAGAATAAGTGCATACCTTCCCTAGGAAAACACTTGAGATTTGAAGGCAGTTGGATATCTTATATATCCCCAATGTTTCTCCTTTTCAGCGCCTCCCCCATATCTCTGGTTCCTTCCAGAGCCACTCCTATTATAGAATGGGTTCCTTTGTCAATCTCGTGACTTCTGAAGGTGTTCCACTTTCTCAGTGACCCTCTGAAAATGTGGGGTCTAGAATTGAACAGAAGACTCCAGGAAGGAACAGAGGAAGTTGCAGTGTGATTATTGTGTTTTGGGATCTAGAAACTGTACTCTGAGTTATGCATTCTAAAACTTTGCTCGGCTTTTTAGCAGCTAAATGATTTTGCTGATTAAACTGTTGGCTTGGCTGGGCTTGGTGGCTCAGATTGTAATCCCACGCCTTGGGAGGCTGAGGTGAGTGAATTGCCTGAGGCCACGGGTTCGAGACCTGCCTGGGCAACTTGGTGAGACCTCATCTCTACAATAAATTTTTAAAAATTAGCCGGGCATGGTAGCGTGCACCTGTAGTTCCAGCTACTTGGAAGGCTGAGGCGGAAGGATCGCCGGAGCCCAGCAGGTTGAGGCTGCGGTGGCTGGGAGCAGCCACTGCACTCCAGTCTGAGCGACAGAGTGAGACTCCAACTCAAAATAAATAAATAGATAGATAAATAAATAAATAAATAAATAAATAAACTGTTGGCTCGAATTGTGCTTGCAGGTCAATTCAAGCCCCTAGATCTTTTTTGGTTTGTTTGTTTGCTTCCCTGTTTGTTTTATGTGAACTGTTGCCAAGTCATACGTCCCCTATCCTGGCCTCATAAAATGGACTTTTAAAATTTCAATTGAGGATTTTTTTTATCTTATTTAAATTTCACCTCTTTTATTTTAGCCCAGTATTCCAGCCCATCTGAGCTCATTTTGAACATCAGTTTTGTTCTTCAACGTATTTGATATCTCTGCCAGCTTTGGGTCATCTTCTGACATAGTAAGTACATTGGTTTTATCTAAGTTATTAATACAAATGGAAAAGCCCTGTGGCCCTTCTCTGGGGACCTTCCTGCTGGTTGTCACCTAGGCTTTCTGTAAAATTCTCTAATCAATTGCCAATTCATATGACTATATTATAATCTGACTAATCTGTTACTGCTTTGTCTTAGTTCATTCATGAGAAAGTTATGAGATAAAATCAAATGCACTGCTGAATCCAAGATATGTTGTCATTGCAAAAGACAGGATGAATGAGGGTGTTACAGATGGGGTTTTTTTGCTTTGAAAAATGGAAATTCTAGTATAATTTTTTTCAAATTTTAAAATAATGTTGGCTTGTTATAAAAGTCAACAGCAAAAGTTAAGTATACAAAGTAGAAAGTGAAATTCTCACACAGTACCAGATAACTGTGGTTAATCGTTTTATATCTATGTTTTTTCACTTACAATCTCTTGGAAACATCCCTCCTTGTCAGAACATATAGTTTTGCCTCCTTCTTTTAAACAACAATGTGGTGTTCTTTTCTGTGGATGTTACAACATTTCGTAATTTATCTCATCAATCGTATTTTGTTAGGCATTTAGATCACTGGCAATTTTTTGCTGTTTATAAGCAGTGTTGCATGATAAACGGTTTTTGCTGGCTTGATGAAGACGTTGTGCTGGGTGCTGTTGCGGCCTTCTCTGAGTTCCCTGTCCTTTTGTCCCTTTCAGATCTTGTTATTAGTGTCCTAAATGCTCAAGGGCTGTGTCCACCTAAGAAAGAAGGACTAATGAGGGGGCTGCCAACTTACTATTCATCGTGGTTTGAGCTTAAAAATCTATACTTGTCCTACTTCGGAGTGTAGTTAAGGCTGTTTGAGCTTCCAGGGGCTTTTAGAGGACCAAGGCACCCCAAGATCGAGTCCTGAGTGGCAGACAACCTTAATGGGAGGATGCAGCCCCTGGTTGGCACAGGTGAGGTGATTAGAGGAAAGAAGGAGAGTAACTGCCTTGCCATTGAGCTGGAATTCTTCATTATACACTCTCAGCTCTGACCAAGCAGGACCACTTGCTAGTCCCTAAATAGGTTCTTTCTTTCTCTTCTTCCCACCTTTATTCCTCCATGGGGCCTACCTCCTTGCACACATGCCCCTCCCAGAACAAGTTAGGAGCTCTGAACTCCCAAAATACTTTAAGAGCAAGAGTTTGAGAGTCAAAACTGTATTTGAATATTAGACCTGCACCTGCCTAGATCTGTGATCTTGGATAAGTCATTTATCCTCTTTGGACTCAGTTATACTCATTTATAGTATAAAGATACACCTATATGAGATATTTCAAAACACCTAGTTCAATGCCTGGCTGATATTAAGCCCTGAATAAATGTAGGCTACTATCATCATCATCATCATCATGGATAATCATATTACGTACTCCAGGAGTTGTTGTAAAGATTAAATGAGAACATATGTAAAGCACACAACACAGTGCTCTGCATAAATTGAGCGCTAAATGAATGATAGAAATTATCCATTGTATTTATATCTCCACTTGGATACTTACCTCATTCTCTCTTGTGTTACTCCTTTGTGCTTGTGTCTTGATCTCCTCCTCTAATTTTTAAGCTCCCTCAAAAGCTTGGTGTTTGTTCTTTCCCTCCCCTCACTCCACCTCCCTCCCCTAGAAAGCATAAAAGAGCCGGTGCTGGGGATTAGTAAGACTCTTTCAAATTTAGATGAATGAATGCTGCCATCACTTTTTGTAAGCCCCTTTCTGATTGGATTGTTTTCTAGTTAGAAAACATCTCCCCCACTAACTGATCAACTCAGTTTCCTTTCTAGGGCAGGTCATGACATGCATATTCCAGTCACTGAGCCACTGATCTCAGAATTAGCAATCTACATAATCTTCACTTTGGAAGATTTTCAGAAATTAATGGCCTTGTGTGTGATTCTCCCTGAGCGGAGTGGATTTGTACCCTTCTTAGGCTTCTGCCATCTAGATGTAAAGGAACATCGTTAGGCAATCAGCCCAGTCCAGGTCACCATTAAGTCCCACAGCAGCCTCCTGAGTTATTTCCTGCTTTTTTACTCATGCCTCCATACAGCAGCAAGAGCAATCTTTAGAAAATAGAAGATCAAGCTGGGCTCGGTGGCTCAGCCTGTAATCCCGTACCTTTGGGAGGCGGAGGTGAGTGGATTGCCTGAGCCCGTGGGTTCGAGACCCGCCTGGGCAGCGAGACCTCATCTCCGCAATAAATCAAAAAATATAGCCGGGCGTGGTAGCATGCGCCTGTAATTCCGGCTACTCGGAAGGCTGAGGCGAAAGGATGGCCGGAGCCTAGCAGGTCGAGGCTGCAGTGGCCGGGAGCGGCCACTGCACTCCAGTCTGGTCGACAGAGTGAGACTCCGACTCAAAAAAGAAAAGAAAAAGAAAATAGAAGATCAGATCACATCATTCCCCTCCCATTCCTTCCACCTCATGTAGCATAAATTCCTATTTTCTTCCCATGGTCTGGAAGGCCCTGAATAGCCTGGCCCCATTCCATCTCTCCAACCCCATCTCTTTCCATTCTTCTCCTTGCTCACTGTGCACTACCTGCTTTGGCCTTTTGTTCTCAGAACACACCAAGCTCATCACTGCTTCAAGGCCTTTTTACTCTTGTTGTGACCCTTTGCTGAGAACTGAATCCCACCCTTGATCCAACTTCCCCATGCTTCTTTTTGTCTTTCAGGTTTCCATTTCAATGATACTATCTCAGAAAAAAAAGATGAAAAGCCTTCTCTGTACACTCTGTCTCAAATAGGTTCCTGTCCCCCTATTATTCCCAAACTAATTGGTTCTCAGCCTTGCTTCACCCTGAGAATTGCTCAAAGAACATTAAAAAATAAAACAATGGCCAGCCCCCTTCTAGATCAATCTAATCAGAGTATCTGGGAGTGGAGCCTATCCTATAGTTTTAAATGCTCCCCAGGCGATTTTAATGTGTGGCTCAGGTTGATAGCCTCTCTTCTAATCTATCAGCTTGTTTATTTCCTTCTTAGTTTATTTCCTTCTTAGTGATCACAAGCTGCAATTATTTTATCTATTTTATCTATTTATTCATAAATATCTGAGCCCTTACTATGTGCCAGGCACTACTCAAAAAAACAGCGAATAAAATAGGGAGCACAATAAACAAAAATCCCAACCACTATGAAATTTCAGTTCTAGTCAAGAAGGCAGACAATAAACAAATCAAGAGAATATATAGTAAAATATATATAGTTGTGTAGATGGAATAGTCATACTCCTCCAAATTCATATGTTGAAGCCCTAACCCCCAACGTGAAGGTATCTGGAAATGAGGCTTTTAGAAGATAATTAGGGTTAGATGCAGTTATAGGAATGGGGCCTTGATCTGATGAGATTAATGTCCTTATAACCAGAGACAGGAGAGAACTAGCTCTCCCTCCCTCCTCCCCCTAGCCTTCCTCTCACCCTGTGCTTGCACAAAGAAGAAGTTATGTGGGCAAATAGTGAGATGACAGCTACCTGCAAGCCAAGAAAAGAGTCCTCAGAATGCAACTTACTTTTCTTGCACCTTGATCTTGGACTTCCAGCATTGAGAAATATGAGAAAGAACTGTCTGTAGTTTAAGCTACTCAGTCTGTGGTATTTTGTTGTGGCAGCCCAAGCAGACTAAGACATGTAGTTTGTTAAATAATGATAAGTGCAAAGAAGAAAAATAAAGCAGGAAATAGAGATATGATGTTTTTGTTGGGAAAATAAAAATTTTAGATAGAGTGACCTAGACAGGTGAATCTTTTTTTTTTTTTTTTTTGAGTTGGAGTCTCATTCTGTCACCCAGACTGGAGTGTAGTGGCCACTCCCGGCCACCGCAGCCTCGACCTGCTGGGCTCCGGTGATCCTTCCGCCTCAGTCTTCCAACTAGCTGGAACTACAGGATCACACTACCACACCCAGCTAATTTTTTATTTGTTGTAGAGATGAGGTCTCACCAAGTTGCCCAGGTGGGTCTCAAACCCGTGGGCTCAGGCACTTCAGCCTCCCAAAGGCACGGGATTACAGGCTGAGCCACCAGGCCCGGCTGACAGGTGAATCTTGAGTAAAGACCTGAAGGAAGTGAGATACCTGGATCTGTAGCCATCTGAATATAGAACATTTGCAGCAGAGAAGAGTCAAAGGTTCTAAGACTGGATCATACCTGATGTGTTTGAGGAACAGCAAGGGGATCAGGGGACCAGTATGTCTGGAGATTTGAGGACAAGGGGAAGAATGGTAGAAGATAAATCAAGAAAATTAATGGGGGCAGGTAATTGGAGTTTTGAAGGTTATTGTAAGAGCTTTGGCTTTTACTGAGTAAGAAGAGTATCATAGAACAGAAAGTAACATAATCTGACTTAGATTTTAATGAGTTCACTATATCTGTTTTGTTGAGAATAAACTGAAAGGGGAAAAAGTGGGAGCAGCAGAACCAGCTAGGAGGCTACTGTAATAATCCAGATGAGATATGATGGGGGCTTGGAGAAGGGTGGTAGAAATGGCAGTGATATGAGAACCAATGGGAAATGGTCAAAATCTGAGTGATTGGAGTATACAGGATTTGCTGACAGACTATATATTGGGCATAAGATTGGGCATAAGTACACAGTCAAGAATGATGCCATGGCTTTTGGCCTGAGCATCTAGAATAATCAAGTTACTATTTACCTGAGATGGGAAGAACTGCGGAAGGAGTAGGTTTTAGGGGAAAATATCAAGGTTTTGTTTTGAACTTAGTAAGTTTGAAGACTGTGATCTGAATGTTTGTGTCCCCTCAAAATTCTTAGGTTGAAATCCTACCCCTCAAGGTAATAGTATTAAGAGGCAGGTTCTTTGAGAGGTGATTAGGTCATGAGGGTGGAGCCCTCATGAATGAGATTAGTGCCCTTATAATAGGGGCCAGAAAGCAACTCCTCACCCTTTCCATCATGTGAGGACATAGCAAAAATATGCCATCTATGAAGAAGCAAACCCTCACCAAGCACTGCAGCACCTTGATCTTGTATGTCCCAGCCTCCAGAACCGTGAGAAACAAATTTCTATTGTTTATAAGCCACTTAGTTTATGGTATTTTTTTTTTTTTTTGAGTTGGAGTCTCACTCTGTTGCCCAGACTAGAGTACAGTGGCTGCTCCCGGCCACCGCAGTCTCGACCTATTGGGCTCCAGCGATCCTTCCGCCTCAGCCTTCCAAGTAGCTGGAACTACAGGATCGCACTACCACACCCAGCTAATTTTTTATTAGTTGTAGAGATGAGGTCTCACCAAGTTGCTCAGGTGCGTCTTGAACCCGTGGGCTCAGGCAATTCACTCACCTCAGCCTCCCAAGGTGTGGGATTACAGGCTGAGCCACCAACCCCCCTAGTTTATGGTGTTTTATTACAGCAACTCAAACAGACTAAGATAGGTGCCCATTAGATTGTCAACTAGAGATGTCAAATAGAGAGTTGGATTTACTAATTTTGAGTTCATGGGAGAGGTCTGACATGAAGACAGAATATTGGGAGCCATAAGACTGGATGATCACCCAGGGAGTCAGTTCAGGTAGTAAAGAGAAGAGGTTCAAGGACTGAGCCTTAAAGTGCTCCAAAGTTTAGAGGTAGGGTTGAAGAGCAACAAGCAAACAAGACTGAGATGTAGCCACCAGAGAAGAAGGAATAGAACCAATAGAATGTGGTTCCTGGAAGCCAAGTGGAAAAGGTTATGCAAGGAAGACAGAGTGGTCACTTATGTCAAGCACTGCAGAGAACTGAAGTAAGATGAGTACTGAGAATTGACAGTTGGATTTTATAACATGGAGGTCACTGACGATCTTTATCAGAACAGTGGTTAAAATGAGTTCAAGAGAAAAGGGAAGGAGAGAATTTGGAGGCAAGTATAAACAAATGTGCCAAGGTTTTAGTAAAATAAGAAGGAGAGCGATGGGGCAGTAGCAGTATCTGGAAGAAGAATTACGTTCTAGAGAGGGTTTTAGTAGCTTTTTTAAATGGGAAAAATAATATTCCAATGAGAATGATCCAGTCTTACATATTAGAATGTAAGCTTTTTGAGGGCAGGGACTTTGTCTTGTGCATCCCAGGACCTTCCATGGTGCCTAGCACATAGTAGGCACTCAACAAATGCTGTTGAATAAGTGAATGATCAAATGAATAAAAGAATGAATGAATGAATAAATAAAAGTAGATGTCAAATAGTTGAATAAGAATAGTAGGATAAAGTGGATGGTACATTGGGTAGCACCTTGGCTTTAATTCTAGTCATTCCTGCCACACTCCTGGCACACCAAACTTGCCCGAGGCCCAGACAGCCTGAGACTGAGTTGGCATGGCACAGCTCCCTTTGCCATGAGGACATGGTATGTTTCTGTAATCACCTGTTCCAGGGAGCAGACAGGCTGGTGGGCTATAGGAACTGGGTGCAGCCAGATGAACCCGTAGAACTCAGGAATATGCCAAAAGAGAAACCCCTTTGGTGTTATCACCGTTCTCTGGGTATGGTCTGTCTGTGGCACAGTACACGCGTGTGACATATGCCACATTCACATCCCAGCCTGCTCCTGCTTGCTGGAAGGTAGTTAGCCAATCTGGAACTTAGCCCAAGAAGCAGCTAAACCAAAGTCCAACAAGAAGTTCACGCCCATGCAGTGACTGGAAGCCTTGGCACCTAC
This sequence comes from Carlito syrichta, assembly GCF_000164805.1. Classification (NCBI taxonomy): domain Eukaryota; kingdom Metazoa; phylum Chordata; class Mammalia; order Primates; family Tarsiidae; genus Carlito; species Carlito syrichta. The sequence continues at coordinate 652,764 of NW_007256156.1, read as the reverse complement.
CTCATCTTAGTTGCTACATTGCACAATCCCAATAGTTTAAGGTGATGAATTGGTCCAGTGGGGCTCCCTATGACTCATCTGCTGCTGGAAGGATGGAACGGCCCAGGGCCAGGCTGGCACATAGGAGGCATTTGGCAACTTTTGAATGAATGAACCCTTTGGGACTCTGGGAGGTAACACAAAGGTGAGGAAAGAATGCTTTTTTTTTTTTTATCCATGCCTTCCCTGTCATCTCACTCGCTGCCTAGATACAGCTCTGTGTAAGGACACAGCCAGCAGCACGTGCATATCCTGGGCTTGGAAGAAGTGACCAGAAAACCTCCCTTGTTAGCAGGCAGCAATACCAGTCATAATTTTTTTCATTGTCTTCTCTTGTACCCAAAGACATCATCATTGTGTCTGTCAGGTCTTAGGAGTCCATAGGTTTCAAACCCAAAAGGTTTCCAACAAATTTGACATCCCACAGAACATAATCTTTCCATTCCAAAAGTTATATTGTAACCAACATTGACATAATACCTGATCTGGGCCACATACTGTATATTTTCTTGAAATTGTGACTATAATATGAAAATATTACTTCTACTGCTACTGATACTTTTTTTTTTTTTTTTATTGAGTTGGAGTCTCACTCT
>NW_007256156.1:648792-652109 GCF_000164805.1 Carlito syrichta | reverse complement strand
GAACCCGCGGGCTCAGGCAATCCACTCACCTCAGCCTCCCAAAGGCGTGGAATTACAGACTGAGCCACCGAGCCCGGCTTACTGCTACTAATTCTAATAATAATTGCAGCTGCATGTTAGGCACTGGGCTAAACTCTTTACATACATTGTTGTACTCTTCACCATAGCCCTGTGTGGTGAATACTATTAGTGTCTCCATTGAATAGAAGAGATTCAAGCTACAATGTGATAGCATTGAGAGTCAAGCCTACTTCTGGCTCACTACCAAATCACACTCTGTATGGTTCCCTATTATAGCATCAATCTGCTTATTTATTTATTGATTGATTGATTGATTGATTGATTTGAGTTGAAGTCTCACTCCATCACCCAGACTGGAGTGCAGTGGCACGCTCCCAGCCACCGCAGCCTTGACCCGCTGTACTCCGACAATCCTTCTGCCTCAGCCTTCCAAGTAGCTGGAACTACAGGTGCGCGCTATCATGCCCGGCTAATTTTTTATTTATTGTGGAGATGTGGTCTTGCCAAGTTGCCTGGGCGGGTCTTGAACCCAGGGCCTCATGCAATCCACTCACCTCGGCCTCCCAAAGTGCTGGGATTACAGGCTGAGCCACCGAGCCCAGTCCAATTTGCTTTTTTAAAAATGTAAATCATGGCCGGCTTGGTGGCTCAGCCTGTTATCCCAGCACTTTGGGAGGCCGAGGTGAGTGGATTGCCTGAGCCTGTGGGTCGAAACCTGCCTGGGCAACTTGGCGAGACCTCATCTCTACAATAAAACAAAAAATTAGCCGGGTGTGGTAGCACACACCTGTAGTTCCAGTACTCAGAAGGCTGAAGCGGAAGGATCGCCGGAGCCTAGCGGGTTGAGGCTGCGGTGGCCAGGAGCAGCCACTGCACTACAGTCTGGGTGACAGAGTGAGATTCCAACTCAAAAAAAATAATGTAAATCATACAATATCATTTTTCCACTTAAAACTCTCTAGTGGTTTTCCATCACACTTAGAATACTATCCAGCATTCTTCCTAGGTCATCAAGGCCTGGCAGAAGTCTACTTTCCCAGTCTTGTCTCTTTTTCTTTTCCTACTCTCCAGTAAAACTTGTGAACTAGTTTCCATAGCAGTAGTAGTGCTGTGTTTTGGATATGTTTGGTAGACTGACTTGCATGCTTACTACTGTTTACAGTGATACTTCCCTTGGAAAATGCCTTCCCCATTCCAAGCAGCCATCCTGAGAGTTCTATTTATATAAAGTGGAAGCTGTCTATGATTGTCATTATGCCTGTTGTTCTGAGGATACTTGCTGGTCTATCTTAGTACTCTCTCCCTCCGACTTGCAAGAGTCTAAAAGGTTCATAGTGTCCCACAGCCCATCTAGCACCAAGAAGTACGTGATGCTCAGGGCCAGTCTAAGCCCAATACTCATTCTGTGATGCTGGCATTGGTGAGACTATACTATATGTTTGGGGCAGTACCTGTATCTTATTCCGGCTCTCTCATTCATTAGCCGGGAGACCTTAGATAAATACTTTCACTTCTCTAAGCCTCCATTTCCTTAGCAGCCAATGAAAATGATGATCTCAGCCGGGCTCGGTGACTCAGCCTGTAATCCCACGCCTTGGGAGGCTGAGGTGAGTGGTTTGCCTGAGCCCCCGGGTTCGAGACCCGCCTGGGCAACTTGGCGAGACCTCATCTCTACAATAAATCAAAAAATTAGCCGGGCGTGGTAGCGCACGCCTGTAGTTCCAGCTACTTGGAAGGCTGAGGCGGAAGGATCACCAGAGCCCAGCAGGTCGAGGCTGCGGTGGCCGGGAGCGGCCACTGCACTCCAGTCTGGGCGACAGAGTGAGACTCCAACTCAAAACAACAACAACAACAAAAAAAAACCAAAACAAAACAAAGAAAATAATGATCTCTGCCCCTAAGGGGTTGCTTTGAATATCTAATGAGATGACCCATTGGATAGAGTTCTGTAAAATGCATAAATTTTCATAAAATAATGCCTATTGAGTGTTTATTTTATCTCAGACTGTGCTCTAAAGCTCCTCACATGCATTATCTTCATCAATCCTCAGAAAAACCTTATGGGATTTATATTAACAGTACATCCATTTTATAGATGAGAAAAATGAGGCAAAGAGAGTTAAAGTGATTTGTTCACCATTACTCAGCTGGTTGTGACTCTAAGCAGTCTGGCTTAAGTCCTGTAGACTGAGCCACTTACTTATACATGCAAGGTATTGGGTTTTATTTGGGGCTAGAGGTGGTGGTGGTATTATTCTTTTTAAAAGTAAAAAAGAAATCTTGCTATCACATTGTCTAAATGTTATGAACATTTTCTCTCTCACTGGGGCACATACTGCTTGTGTCCTTTACCTGTTACTGTTTTGTTACCCCAATCATCTGATCTTCCCCTTCTTCAAAACCAAAAGGTTTCCAACAAACTTGACATCCCACAGAACATAATCTTTCTATTTCCAGAAAGGAGTGTGGTTGCTTGTTGGTTTGGTCCCTTTATGTCTTTACAAGTACTGAGTACCTACTCTGTGTCAGTTCTTTTCCTAGTCAGCAAATACAGACAGCAGTGAGTGACTGAAACAATCAAAAACCTTCACCTTCCACAGCATCTCTCCTACATCATTATTGCCAACCTTAATCTTCCATGAACAAACATTAGACAAATTCTGATTGAGGGAAATTCTACAAAATAGTTGACCCAGAATTGTCACATTGTCAAGGTCATGAAATAAAGAAGCATCACAGATTAGAGGAGGCTAAAGAGACATAGTGAATAAATACAATATGAAATCTTGGATTTGATCCTGGAGTAGGGAAAGGACATTAGCTGGAGAAACTGGGAAAATCAGAGCAAGGTCTGTAGACAAATTAATAGTATTGTATCAATGTCATTTTCCTGGTTTTAATAATTATATTATTATTATGTAAGATGTTAACATTATGGGAACATGGCAACTCTGTGCTATATTTATAATTTTTCCATAAAGTCTAAAATTATTGTAAAGAAAAAATTAAAAACATTCCTGTTGTCCTGGAACTTTTCTTCTGGGAGTGAGAGAGAGAGAGAGAGAGAGAGAGAGAGAGAGAAAAGAGAAAGAGAGAAAGAGAGAGACAGAGAGAGGGGGCAGGGCAGAGAGATATAACAAATAAAATAATCTGGAAATTATATAGTATATTATTAGCAGGCAGTGGATATTATGGAGAGAAATAAAGTAGGAAAGGGAGATAGAGAGGAGTAGAGAGGCAATTTTTTTTTTTTGAGTTGGAGTCTCACTCTGTCGCCCAGACTGGAGTGCAGTGGC
>NW_007256156.1:647674-648620 GCF_000164805.1 Carlito syrichta | reverse complement strand
TGCTGGGCCCCGGCGATCCTTCAGCTCAGCCTTCCGAGTAGCTGGAATTACAGGCATGTGCTACCACGCCCGGCTGATTTTTTGATTTATTGTAGAGATGAGGTCTCGCTGCCCAGGCGGGTCTCGAACCCACGGGCTCAGGCAATCCATTCACCTCAGCCTCCCAAAGGTGCGGGATTACAGGCTGAGCCACCAAGCCTGGTGAGAGGCAATTTTAAAGTAGGATGATTGTGGGAGGCCTCACTGAGATGACATTTGAACACAGCCTTTGAAGAAGAGAAAGTATAAAAGCCACAAAGAGTCCCAGGGCCATGCAAAGGCCCTGAGGGCATGGCATGACTGCCCAGTTTAAGGAACAGTGGGGGGAGGGGGGACAAATAACTTCAGTAAGGGTACCTGATCTCAAACCAGGTGAAGTGGGGACCAAAGGGGGGCCCAAACTTTACCCGTACAATGACCACTTGTATACCTAATCCTAAATTGTACCCCACACTTTTAGAATAAATTTTATTAAAAAGGAACAACTAGAAGGGAGCCCAGTTTAACTAGAGCAGAGTGAGCAAAATCCATTTGCTTTATTCTGTGGTCTTGAAAATAACCAGAAAAAACTGACCACAGAGGAAGTCAAGCAATGTGTGTCAAATAGGTCTGCTGTTGTCCTCTATTTCCAGCAGAGTCACAGATGACAGAAACATGAAGGGAAAGAAAGAGTAGGGAAGTGAAATTGCTGAAGTCTAGAGCTCCTGTCCAATTTCTGATGAGTAAATAGATCTTTATTAAGCACCATAACAGGATTCTGAGTCGCCTGTGCTTTATTCCTCTCCAAGCGTTAAACTATAATGCTGAAGGTGGCGCTGGTTCCGCAGCTTAAGACATCTTTCTGATTTTTTTTTTTTTTTTTTTTTTTTTTGAGTTGGAGTCTCACTCTGTCGCCCAGACTGGAGTG
>NW_007256156.1:596710-647648 GCF_000164805.1 Carlito syrichta | reverse complement strand
CAGACAGGTCTCGAACCCGCGGGCTCAGGCAATCCACTCACCTCAGCCTCCCAAAGGCACGGGATTACAGGCTGAGCCACCGAACCCGGAATCTTTCTGATTTTTAAAGTGTAAAATCATGAGAAATGTAATTGGTAGCATAATGGGGTGGACTGGCTTGTCTTGGACTAATGAGTGAAATTGATTTAAAAAAAAAATCCAGAACGCCTTTCCAGTTGGGCTATGTTTATTATCAAAAGTTCTCAAGTCACTCAGTTAGCATCATTTGTATGTTTGGGGCTTAGTAATGCATGCACTCAAAAGTATGTGGGCACTGATGCCACTTGGGAAGCAGCCCCCTCTCCTGATGTATACCCATAGAGACAGGACAGGTACCAGTGGAGTTTCTTGGAGGCTCTGCAGCTGGCAGCCTGGGCTGAGGATGCTTCCTCATCCACCAACTGTGCAGAAGCAGAAATCCACATGGGGAGAGCCAGCCTACTGCATGGGAGGCTTGTAGACAGCAGTGATCTTTTAGGAACTTCTTGACCAATCTACACAAGAGCTCTTACCTTGTCTTTATAGTGTTATAAAGATTGAATGAGAGGATTTAGTGCTTAGTATTTTGAAAGGTGTAAAATACTACTTGTGTGTAAGGTATTACTATTGTTGTTATTATATACTAGGGGGAGATATAAAGAAATTAAAAGATATACAGCCACAGTCTTTTCTGGTTCCTTATTTATTTAGTGTTATGGAGAAGGCCATTATTCTCTTTTTATTTTTATTTTTATTTTTTTTGAGTTAGAGTCTCACTCTGTCGCCCAGACTGGAGTGCAGTGGCCACTTCCGGCCACCGCAGCCTCAACCTGCTGGGCTCCGGAGATCCTTCTGTCTCAGCCTTCCGAGTAGCCGGAGTTACAGGCATGCACTACCATGCCCGGCTGATTTTTTGATTTATTGTAGAGATGAGGTCTCGCTGCCCAGGCGGGTCTCAAACCCGCAGGCTCAGGCAATCCACTCACCTCAGCCTCCCAAAGGCGCGGGATTACAGACTGAGCCACCGAGCCCGGCTTATGCTCTTTTTAGAAACAACAGCTCCCATTTTCAAGCACTACCATGTGCCAGGCACTATGGAAGATGCTTTGCATGTATTGTCTCATCTAGTTGTGACAGCAACCCTATGAAATAGGTACTGTTGCTATGCCCATTTTACATTTGGGATAAGTGAGGCTCAGAGATGTACAGTAAGTGGTTAGAATCAGGATTATGTGCAGAAGATTAACTCCAGAATTCTGTGTTTTTACCTCTGTGCTAAAGTGCCTTTTAAATAGGACATGCAGGGCACACATGCCCTGAAAAGCAGATTTGGACCTCTAAGAGAGAAGGCACCAGCTTTGCTTTATGGGCTCCAGACACAGGGATGGCTATCAAGGGAGACCCTTCACCCGGTAGATCAGCTGCAGCTTGGAGTCATGAACTTGGATGCTCAAGGAGGTGAGAAAGGGCTATCTGGTGTACCTACTTGAAAGACTGGGCTAGACAGAAAAGCAACAGACAAACTCTGAATCCTAGAAATACCCAAAGTAGCAGTCTCCAAATTTCTCTGTCCTTGTGCCTGTGAGGAAACTGGATAGCCAAAGCAGTACTGAGACTTTTCCAAGGTTACATAGCTCTATAGAGCCAGCAGCTGCAATCGAATCCTGGTCTTCAGACTCGCAATTCAGTGCTCATCTTTCAGCCTCACCCCTACTAACCTTAAGTATCAGTGGGTAGCAGTCAGAGAGAAGGCATCTCCTTGTGAGTGAAGCCATTGTCCGGAATAGTGGTTCTCAGTGTGTCCCAGGGACCTGCAGCATCAACAGCACCTGAGAACCTGTTAGAAGTGCCAATTCTCAGGGCTTCCCCCTGGACCTGCTGGGGTTGGGGCCCAGCCATGTGTACTGTAACAAGCCCTCTAGGTGATTCTGATGCACACTCAAGTTTGAAAACCATTGGTCTAGACTGACAGGCAAAGTGCTGAGTGCCACATACATCAGTGTGCATATAGATCATCAGCTCACACAGCACAAAGGATCGTCTTCATAGGGAAGGAATGTGGAAAGGACTACAGCCCTCGAGCCACACCTGCAGAGGAGTGTCACCTTCAAACACACATGACAGTGACAGATATACAGAGACTAGGAGGGAGGGTGTAGTCAGTTCTTGTTGATCTGCAGCTGCATCAGAAATAATGTAGTTTTGTCAGCTCAGCAGTTCCCTAAAGACATGCCAGCTACTCTGCTTGTCCCTGCTCTTGAGGGAACCGCTATCCAGGATCACAGAACCTCTGAGTTGAGAGGGAGCTCAGAGATTGCCTACTCTTTACCACTTCCCTGGCAATGCATCCCTGACTGGCACTCTTGGCTTAAGCATGACAGGACCACAGGAAGAGTGGGCTCCATTTCCTGGAGGACAAGGTGGAAGTGGGGAGGCAGAGGAAACTTATGTACAGGTAATTACAATTACAAAACGTAGTATAAGTGCTAGAGCCAATGATGTAAGACTATGGAACCAGGAAGAATGAATGTTAGCTGTGGGAAATCAGGGGAAGCTTTATGGAGGAGGTATCACTTGAGCTGGGCAAGATTTCAGGAAGCAGAGAAAGTGGAGTAAGAAAAAACATTGTTTCCAAAGAAGAAAATATTACAAACAAAAATCTAGGCCTGGCATGGTGGCTCAAGCCTGTAATCCCAGCACTTTGGGATGCCAAGATGAGGGGATTGCCTGAGCCCACGGGTTCGAGAACAGCTTGGGCAACTTGGTGAGACCTCATCTCTACAATAAATCAAAAATTAGCTGTACATAGTAGCACGTGCCTGTAGTTCTGGTTACTTGGAAGGCTGAGGCAAAAAGATCACCTGAGCCCAGCAGGTCGACACTGGTGTGACCGTGAATGTGCAGCTGCACTCCAACCTGGGTGACAGAGTGAGACTCAAAAAAAAAAAAAAAAAAAAAAAAAAAAAAAGGCATGAAAATGCAGGACAAATTCCACAAAACTGTTTAGAGGAGCTAAGTGAAAAGGACAGGCTGTGCAGTGGGACTACTTAGTTTGATCTATCACAGAGACAAAGAACAGAGTACTACATGTTCTCACTCATAAGCGGACCCTGAACATTTACCATAATACTCTAAGAAAGGGATTGGCAGTAGTGGGATACTGCCGGGGTGTGAGTGGGGGGCCACAACATCAATAAGGGTACCTGATCACAAACCAGGTAAAGTGGGAACCAAAGGAAGGTCCAAACTTTACTTGTACAATATCCACTTGTACACCTAATCCTGAATTGTACCCCACGTTTAAAAAAAAAGACTGAAAAATAAAATTAAAAACAAAACAAAACAAATGTTGACTCTGGCCCACATGTTGGTCACCGCCATCGCTGCCCCTACTCCCACTCCCCAGTTCTCTAAGTCCAGACTGGTCTATTCTGGTTCCTGGGAAGATGAAGTTCATGTACAAAGAGGAGCATTCGTTTGAGAAGTGCCACTCTGAGGGCGAGAAGATCCGAAAGAAGTACTGGTGATAGCAGAAAAGGCTCCCAAAGCTCAGATAGGAGACCTGGACAGAAAAGAAATACCTGAGCCGAGCTCGGTGGCTCAGCCTGTAATCCTGTGCCTTTGGGAGGCCGAGGTGAGTGGATTGCCAGAGCCCACGGGTTCGAGACCCACCTGGGCAACTCGGTGAGACTTCATCTCTACAATAAATCAAAACTTAGCCGGGCGTGGTAGCGCGTGCCTGTAGTTCCAGCTACTCGGAAGGCTGAGGCAGAAGGATCGCCGGAGCCCAGCAGGTTGAGGCTGCGGTGGCTGGGAGTGGTCACTGTACTCCAGTCTGGGCAACAGAGTGAGACTCCAACTCAAAAAAAAAAAAGAAAAGAAATACCCGGTGCCTTCTGATCTTACAGTTGGTCAGTTCTACTTCTTGATCCGGAAGCAAATTCATCTCTGAGCTGAGGATGCCTTGTTTTTCTGTCAACAATGTCATTCCACCTACCAGTGCCTTGATGGGTCAACTACATTGGAATGCCATGAAGAAAACTTCTTTCTATACATTGCCTACAGTGATGAAAGTGTCTACAGTCTGTGAAGCCGCAGCCCCTGATATGGAGGGGGGTCTCATTCTACCAAGAGATAGGTGGCTCCCCTTGTTTGACCTCCTCCTTCAGGCTCAAGCACCACCTTCTTTTTTCAGGACCTGTCCTACTTAATGATTGAGGCTTTCTCTCTAGCCCCTCTTAGCAGGAGGGGTAATGGTGGTGCTGGTGTCTTGTACCTTCCCTTTCTCCTTTCTCTTCCTGCCTTTCCCACGCTGCTTTAGACTTTTTTTTTTTGAGTTGGAGTCTGTCCAACTCTGTCGCCCAGACTGGAGTGCAGTGGCCGCTCCCGGCCACTGCAGCCTCGACCTGCTGGCTCTGGTGATCCTTCCACCTCAGCCTTCCAAGTATCTGGAACTACAGGTGCACACTACCACACCTAGCTGATTTTTTGATTTATTGTAGAGATGAGGTCTCGCTGCCCAGGCGGGTCTCGAACCCGTGGGCTCAGGCAATCCACTCACCTCAGCCTCCCAAGGCGCGGGATTACAGGCTGAGCCACCGAGCCCGGCTAGACTTCTTGATTGTCCATCTCTGTCACACCCAGTGGTTGTTTTGGTTTCTTTCCCCTAACTGTCCAAGAGGCTCAGAACCTAGCAGTCCCTTCCTTTTACTGCCTTCTTTTTGGGGGGTAGTTGGGAGGAACTGAAATTGGTAGGAAGGGACTGAAATTGGTAGGAAGGGATTGAAATTGGCAGGAGGCACATCAATAAAGAGGAAACTACCAAGCTGAAACAAAACAAAACAAAACAAAAACAACAAAAAACCCAAATGCTGACTCTACAGCTTACTGGCTACTTGGCTTTGGGCAAGTTATTTGACATCTCTCAGCTTGTTTTCCTGCCTGTAAAATGAGAGCAATGTAACTAACCTCATTGGGTTAGGGGAAACAGTAAATGGGATAGTGATATGAACTAGCTAACGCAGTGTGTGGCACACAGCAAGTTATCCAGAACATTTTTTGGGAGCTTACTTTGTATATAACAGCAAATGATGGCTTGCTTGGAACACTGGCAATAGGACTGGAAGAAGTGGAGGTAACCTTTATTACTAGGTTGTGGAGAAGGCTTTAAATGCCAAACTAAAGACTTGGGGGATTTTATTCTGAAGGCAGAGGATATGCACATTGTAAAGATGGATGGGAGCAAGCATCTGGATCTTAACTGTGACTGTGGCAAGAGAAATGAAAGGGCAGGGACAAGAATCAGATTCAGAGGAGGGATATTTGAGTGAGTATATGTCTAAACTCCACTCTTACATATGTACCTGAGTTCAGCTTAACAGAGCTTGAAAGGTACACATAGGTGTCTATCAAATAGCTAGAGAATAAAAATTAACGGAGAGGATATTGGGCAGTTTTTTACAGTTTTACATGTTAAAGACAATCCTTTGTTAGCTTGAGTGAAGCTTTGGGAAACATCATATTCTATGAAAACATTTCCTGAAGCTGGCCTTTTTGTAAGAAAAAATTTGGGATATGTGCAATTCACACATACTTGATCAATTTAAGCACATTCTGTCTTACTGGCAGGGACCAAAATCTGTAATAAGACAAGGAGTCCTCCAATGAAAGAGATGATTAGAGATGGCAATAGCAGTGCACACTGGGTCCCAATTAAGGAATTTTCTAATGGTTGTATAGGAATACAAGTACCCTCCATTTGGACTTTGGCAATAACTACATTATTCGTTAGCTCCTAATCAGGATGAACACAATTTAAAATGTTCTCAAGTCCTGGGTCAGAGGGAATGATCTCATTTGGCACATTATTGAGTTTCTGTGAAGAGGAAAAATGCTAACAGTTCAAAAATATTTTGTCATTGACTAACTGCAAAGATGCATCTGTTAAAGCAATCCATCTAAGTAGGCTAGTTCTTTCAAATATTAAAGAATATCAATACATACTAAAAGCAAGTCAATTTGTCAGGCATTTTACAAAGCAACTTTGAAACCACATGATCCCTTTTCAGCTTTCACCTTTCTTCCAGAAGACATTCACAAACACATACAAATCTGGACATAACCCACTTTAACAGGCTCTTTTCCTTCTTCCCTTCCCTTCCCTTTCCTTCCCTTCCTCCTTTCTTTCCTTTTCTCTCTCTCTTTCTTTCAAGTTAGGTTCTCACTCTATTGCCAAAGTTGGAGTGCAGTAGCACAATCATTGCTTACCACAGACTTCACCTCCTGGGCTCAGGTGATCCTCCTACTTCAGCCTCCCTCGCAGCTGGGACTACAGGCATGCATCACCATGCCTGGCTAATTATTTGCTTTTTTTGTAAAGACAAGGTCTTGCTATGTTGCCTAGGCTGGTCTTGAACTCCTGGGACTCAAGCAGTCCTCCTGCCTCAGCCTCTCAAACTACTGGGATAACAGGTGTGAGCCACCTCACCTAGTTGAGACCCTTTTCAAAGAGAGCTGACTTTATTAGGCTGTAGTGACACAGATGTTTGGGTGGGAGGGAGTGCGGAGGGGGTTGTGACAATGCTGGTTCCATGCTTGGGAAACAGTTCTGCACCCACCTGACTATTATGAAATTTTTTTTTTTTTTTTTTGAGTTGGAGTCTCACTCTGTCACTCAGACTGGAGGGCAGTGGCACGTTCCCAGCCACCACAGCCTCAACCTGCTGGGCTCTGGCGATCCTTCCGCCTCAGCCTTCCAAGTAGCTGGAACTACAGGTGGGCGCTACCACGCCCGGCGAATTTTTTTTTATTTATTGTAGAAATGAGGTCTCACCAAGTTGCCCAGGCAGGTCTCGAATCCACAGGCTCAGGCAATCCACTCACCTCAGTCTCCCAAAGCGCAGGATTACAGGCTGAGCCACCAAGCCCGGTTTATCATGAATTCTTTGTCATGAATTCTTCCTCAGTTTTCTCTCTGACCTACCAGGCTTCCCTTCACCTGCTAAGGGAAGGGAACAGAACAGATACATTGAAGCTAGTAGACTGAGCAGTTAGATTGACCCAAATTCTTTCAGGAAATGCAAAAGCCTGCTGGCTTGTGGGATTAGCCGGCTGGTGTTTCAGTTGCTACCCATCTGTACATTACCTTCTTGTCCAGCACAACCCTAGCTTGCTACATCTGCTCACCTCAGCAGTTTGCTTTCCAAACCAGAGATAATTTGAGAACAGTCTAGTTATGAGAAAGCTATTGTCAAACGCTAGAGAAACTTTGTGGCAAGCCTGGAGAGAAATTTGGCCCACGCCTTAATTGATTTGCTGTATCTCGGGTATTCTTTTCCCACCATCTGTCCTTGTTCTTCTGCAATTCTAGGTGATGCAGCCAACTTGTTAGGCTCAACTTCGTGGAGAACACAACACAGAACATCCACCATTCTCAAGGCTTTGTTTTTCACAAAGAGGGGCTGTGCTGAGAAGTTGTAGGAGAAATAGGATGGAGAAAATGAATGGTTTGTATTCATTAGAGAAGTGGCAACAGAAGGCAGGAGAAAAGGCCCAGTGAACCACACAGGCAGTTAGTGATATCAGAACTCAGACTAAAGGATACATGGGTCTAGATAAACTATACTCACCCAGGGCTTGCCCTGTTAACAAGAGTTCCTACCCCTGCGGTAGGCAGGGGTCATAGAAGAAGCCTATAGTACAGTGTTTCTCAACCCTGGCTGCACATTAGAATCTCCTGGAGAACTTTAAAAAACATATGTGCACTGTCCATCCCCTCAGAGATTGCCTTAGTTGTTACGGAGTTATGGCCAAAGCATTGTTACTTTTTAAAGCTCCCCAAGTAGAAAACAAAATTGCCACAAAGGACATCATCTAGAAAATTGACTACATTTGAATATGGATTATATATTAGGCAATATTGTGTCAGTGTGAAAATTTCTGAACTTGGTAACTGTGCTGTGATAATGTAAGAAGATGTCCTCCTTAGGAAAAACACCCTCAAGTATTTAAGGGTTGAAAGGCATGTCTGCCATTAACTCAGATTATTAAGGAGAAAAAACAGAAATATAGAGGAGGAATAAAGCAAATATGTCAAAATCCTAACATTTGGTGAATCTCTGTGAGGAGTATATAGGATTTTTTGTAATATTCTTAGAATTCTTCTCTTAGTTTAAAATTATTTCCAAATAAAATATTCTTTTCTTATACAAATTTAAACTTTATGGGCATTTAATTTAAACTCTGTTATACAAAGAGGTTGATAACTAATCAGTAAAAATGAATTTGCGTTATCCTACACTACTGTCACTTAAAATACAATAACATTTGAACCCACTAAAGAATAAATATGAGAAACCCACACAGAGATCTTAACTATTATATTGGTAAACATTAATATCAAAATGTGTTTAAATATCTAACTTGGCCACAGCCATGTTAATTATTTATTTATTTATTTTAATCAATATTTTTTATTATGATATTGTGGGGTACAGTTAAGGGTTAGGTATACAAATATGCTTCGTTCAGGCACCCTTGTTAATAAGAAGTGTCTCCCCATCCCCAGACAGATATTTACTACCATTAATCCCATCTCCTTTCCCCTCCCCCCCATAGTTTCCCACCACTGTCAGTCATTTTTTTATAGTATTACATTGGATGTTCAAGGTTCGCTATATGAGTGAGAACATGTGATACTCAGATCTTTGTTTCTGTGAGAGGTCACTCAGTATTATAGACTCTAGTTCTATCCAGGTTGCTACGAAATTCATGATTTTTTTTTATGGCTGTGTAGTATTCCATTGTGTATACGTACCACATTTTTTAAATCCAGTCCTCTTTTGATGGACAGCATGGTTGCTTCCAGGTTCTTGCTATTGTGAACAATGCTGCGATAAACATACGTGTGCAGGTATCTTTTTATTTATTTATTTATTTTTATTTTTATTTTTATTATTATTTTTTTTTTTTGAGTTGGAGTCTCACTCTGTCGCCCAGACTGGAGTGCAGTGGCCACTCCCGGCCACCGCAGCCTCGACCTGCTGGGCTCTGGCGATCCTTCCGCCTCAGCCCTCCGAGTAGCTGGAATTACATGCATGCGCTACCACACCCGGCTGATTTTTTGATTTATTGTAGAGATGAGGTCTCGCTGCCCAGGCGGGTCTTGAACCTGCGGGCTCAGGCGATCCACTCACCTCAGCCTCCCAAAGGCGCGGGATTACAGGGTGAGCCACCAAGCCCGGCTTCAGGTATCTTTTTTATAGAGTGATTTGAGTTCTTCAGGGTATATTCCCAGTAGGGGGATTGCAGGGTCATATGGGAGGTCAATATTTAGAACTTTTAGGAATCGCCATATTGTTTTCCACAGAGGTTGCACTAGTTTGCACTCCCACCAACAGTGTAGAAGTGTTCCCTTTTTGCCACACCCTCTCCAGCAACTGTTATTTTTTGAGTTGTTGATAATTGCCATTCTGACTGGAGTTAGGTGGTATCTCAGTGTGGTTTTGATTTGAATCTCCCTGATGATTAGTGAGGTTGAACATTTCTTCATGTGTCTGTTGGCTGCTCGGATGTCTTCCTTTGAGAAGTGTCTGTTCATATCTTTTGCCCACTTTATAATGGGGTAGTTTGTTTTTTTCTTTTCAGCACATTTGAGTTCCTTGTCGATCCAAGATGTTAAGCCTTTGTCAGACCTGGATTTGGCAAATACTTTTTCCCAGTCTGTAGGCTGTCTCCCTGCTCTCTTGATGGTTTCTTTGGCTTTGCAGAAGCTTGTCAGTTTAATGAGGTCCCACTTGTCTATCTTCTCTCTTATGGCCTGTGGATTTCGAGTTTTGTTCAGAAATTGGATGCCAGTTCCAATTTCCATGAGTGTATGTCCTTCATTTTCTAAGGTTCTTATGGTTTGAGGTTTTACATTTAGGTCTCTGATCCATTTAGAGTTAATTTTTGTGTATGGGGATAGATAGGGGTCCTGCTTCAATCTTCTGCATGTGGTTAGCCAGTTTTCCCAGCACCATTTATTGAATAGGTTCTCCTCTCCCCGGTGGTAGGTGGTGGAGGCTTTGTCGAAGATGCGTTGGTTGAGAAATTGAGGTTTTGCTTCTGGAATCTCAATTCTGTCCCATTGGTCTATATGCCTGTTCCTGTACCAATACCAAGCTGTTTTGATTATTGTAGCTTATAGTAAAGTTTGAAGTCCGGTAATGTGATTCCACCTGCTTTGTTTTTTTTTTGTTGAGGATTATAAATAAAATATTCTTAAAAAGAACCCCATTTCCCCAGATGAAATAAGGCACAACCAGATTTGGCAACCACTGGGTTCAGTAAAAAAGACAATGCCTACCCCCCATCCCCCCACCCCCCACCACCCCACCCCCACCCACTGTAGATAGATGAGATGAGAGTGGAAGCCTTTTTGAGGCATACTACACCAGTGCTTCTTCCACTTTAATGCTTATGCAGATCTCCTGGATAAGAAAGTCTGTGGGGGGCCTGTGAGATCCTACATTTCTAATAGACTCCCTGGTGATGCCAGTGCCACTACTCAATTAATCACCCTTGGAGCAGCAAAGCTTTTAGACTGAATTACCTTGCCATAAATCTGTTAGTCAACAAGTGTTTTGGAACTACCTACTTGGACATTAGCATTGCAAAATAAATTCTCTAAGTGGAGTGGGCATGCAGAGTTCCAAGGATTGGCAGCTCATCACTCATTATGTCGACCCCTTCCTTGACCATGGGAACTCCCTGTGAGCCCCTTGCTCTGGTCCTGGGGAGTCACCGTGATGCACATAACAGAAAAGAGAACCCAACAGAACATACACAAAGAAAGACCTGCAGCAAATGGAAGAGGGTATGAAGTGGTCTCTTCAAGAGCAGGCTTATGATGTAGGTCACAGGAAAAGTGCAGCTCCTTCTAGTGGGTGGAAGTTGGAGCTGAGTTGAGGCTCTTACAGAGAATAACATAATTCTGATGTAGTGTCAGTTATCAGAAATGAATTTCCAAGGAAGATTCCCATCTGATGTTGACTATGACATACTTCAAGTTTGTTGCCTTCACTGTAAGTAGATCCCGAATATCTCTCCCTTGATGGGCATCCAGCACAATTTTCCAGACCTTGTTATTCCATTTCTCCTCCATGGTAGCCCCTTTACCCTCTGCCTGTGTGCTGTGCTCTGTTTTCCATGAATTGATTAAGAGGCTAGCCTGTTATTTATATCTCTCTTGTTTATGTCCAAATCAAGGCCAGTTAACATGGAAGCACGGAACAAGACTACTGGGCTTTACGAGCATGCAACCCCAGAGAAGGGCTCTAGAAGACAAACGAGAAAGGACCTGGAGTTGTTCGCCCCCTGAGTTTGTATCCTAGCTTTACCCCTTGCTAGCTGTGTGAACTTAGATAAATTACTTAACATCTCTAAACTTTAGGTTCCTTATCCATAAAACGGGGCTGATAATAGTATTAAATTAATAAGGTTGTGAGTATCCAATGAGATGGAGAACACAGCAGGTGCTCAATAAACAGAAGATAGTCATGCATTTGGTGGGTATTTATTGAGTTTCTTCTATGTATAGACAAAGAGTAGTTCAAATCCAGTCTAGCCCTACTTGCTAGTTGTGCAACCTTGGATGAGTTACTTTGTTTTACCTCTCTGAGCCTCAGTTCCCTTACTCTAAAATGAGTAGGTATGTAACCGATAGGATTGCTGTAAGGAATAAATGAAGTCACGCGTGGTAAACACGTGTCAGGCACATAGAAATGTGCTCGGCCAACATGAATTATCATAATTGTTGTGGTTATTATTATTGTCAGCTGCTCTTCTCTGAGCACCCTTGAATTATGAGATTTACTTAGCAGCCAAGAATCTTTTGTACTATTATTTGCAGCCTCCTCCAGTAGACCCTTCCCAATCTACACTGTCATTTCCCTGAGGGCAGAGGCCCTGACCCTTATACTGTTTCTGGTGTCTCCATGGTACCTGGAAGCAAATAGGTGTTTGGTGCATGAAACAGAGAGCAGTATGCTGCAAGCACAGCCGGCAGCAGCTTCACTGCCTGCATTTGAGTTTTAGCATGTCCATTTTACTTGTTGGGTGGCTTTCTGGCAATTCCTGGAACTTCTCTGAGTATCCGTTTCCTCATATGTAATATGGGCATGATAATAATTCCTGCCTCTGGAGGTTGCTGTGAGGATAAAAGGTGGTCACACAGTGGGAACTTAATAAGGGCTGGGTATTATTGTTATTATTTAGGAAAGGTCTTGCGGACAAGGATCACAGGCGCTTCTGTGAGAAATCATGTGTGCGTGCACACACATGATGGGCAGCACTGAGAGGACAGGTTACAGAAGGGACACAAATAGGCACTCACTGCCCATGAGGGGCTCTTTGAACCCCAGGCCAAGGCTAGTGCATAAAATTCTTTGTAGGACTATGGTGCTAAGAGTCCTTGAGGTTTTTTTTTATTATTGAGGTAAAATTCATATAACAGAAAATCAACCATTTTAAAGTGAACAATTGAGTGGCATTTAGTACATTCACAGTGTTGTGGAACTATGGCTCCTGCATGGATTATCCCTTTAAGCTGACTGTATCCAGAGGAAAGCAGGGCTTATTGGCTTCTGTCACCCCTCCTGTCACTGTTCCATACATCTCCACATCCTCACTTTTTTTTCTCCCTCCACGTTTTTTCAAAGCACATGCTGTCATCTGTGACTGGTATACAAGGGGGCCCCCCAAAAACCCGGAATTATTGTTCTGGAGGGTGGACCCCTTGTAGTACAGGCTTCCCCTGCAAGCTAAATTTTCTAGGAACCCATTGGCATTAGTGTACCAGCTAGCATTGTTGTGGAAGACTGCATTTGACTTTAATGGATTTTTCTGGGGAGATTCTTTCAGCGTGTTTGCCTATTTTATGCTGGGTGATTTACAAATGCACCTGCCCACACCACCCTGAGCCTTTAGCAGTTTTTGACCAAAAACGACATGTCCCCCATGCCCTACCCTCCCTATTCACTCAATCTTGTCCAGAGCAGGGTGTTTTTTTAATGAGAAAGGGAAAAGTTTTGCCGTTTTGTGGAAGAGGTAAAACAAAATACTGCACAAGTACTAACAGGCATTCAAATCGATGAGTTCAAAAACTGTTTTGAGCACTGGAAAAAGCTTTTTGATAGGTGTATTGCAGTGAATGGAGAGTACTTTGCATTAAACAGAGAGTACTTTGAAGGTCACTGATGTCTAAACTATGTAAGAATAACTACATGTTTTTTATAAATAAATTCCAGGTTTCTTTGGGTTCCCCTTATATAGGGAGAGTGAGGGTGTTAGTCCGCTGAAAAGATGCCAGAGTCAAAAGATGGCACTAGTAAAGTGCTGACTGTGACTGGAAAAGCCACTTCTTGTTACAGCACGCTGGGCCTGGCACACCTGAAAGCAGGCACAGCACAGTGTCAGCTGCCTGATGACCTTAATCTTCTAGTGGCCCCAGGGACAACAGACAACTTGAAAAGGCTTATTACCAATTATGATCTTTGAGAGTCACAGTCCCCTTTGTTATCACATCTTCCATCTTTGGGCTCCTCGATGTTATGAATAAATTTGCTTTATATTAAAGCATCTAGCTGGGCTCAGTGGCTCAGCCTGTAACCCCGTGCCTTGGGAGGCTGAGGTGAGTGAATTGCCTCAGCCCGCAGGTTCGAGAGCCGCATGGGCAACTTGGCGAGACATCATCTCCACAATAAATCAAAAAAAAAAAAAAAAATTAGCCGGGCATGGTAGTGCGTGCCTGTAGTTCCAGCTACTTGGAAGGCTGAGGCAGAAGGATCGCCGGAGCCCAGCAGGTCGAGGCTGTGGTGGCCGAGAGTGGCCACTGCACTCCAGTCTGGGCGACAGAGTAAGACTCCAACTTAAAAAACAAAAACAGAAAAAAACCCCCCCAAAACAAAAAAAAAGCATCTATTGCAAAATAACCTTGGTAGCCTCCACAGCCTACTTTTTTATTTATACATGTGGGCAAGAGACACATCTTAAATGCTTTGAAAGATAAGAAGAGAAATAAGCTGAGGTCGGTGACTCAGCCTGTAATCCCATTCTTTGGGAGGCTGAGGTGAGTGGATTTGCCTGAGCCCGCGGGTTTGAGACCCACCTGGGCAACTTGGCGAGACCTCATCTCTACAATAAATCAAAAAATTAGCCAGGTGTGGTAGCGCGCACCTGTAGTTCCAGCTACTTGGAAGGCTGAGGCTGAAGGATTCCCGGAGCCCAGCAGGTCGAGGCTGCAGTGGCCGGGAGCGGCCACTGCACTCCAGTCTAGGCGACAGAATGAGACTCCAACTCAAAAAAAAAAAAAAAAAGAAGAGGAATAGTTTATATGTACTAAAGCATTCCTGTATGCCAAGCACCATGCTAAATGTGTTGTCTCATATAAGAATCTTTATAATGACTCTGGGGGGCAGGCATTGTTAATATCTACGTTTTATACATGAGGAGACTAAGATATGAAGCTGATGACTGACATGTCCAAGGCTATTAATACATAGTGGGTCAGAGATAAAACACACATTTTGCACCATTGAGTAATATTGTGACCCTATAATTGCACCATGGATAATTAACAAAACAGAAAAAAAATTGTTCAGCAAGTACAGACAGTAGTTCCTTCCATCTACTATCAAACTTTAGTCCTGGCTCGTGATCTTGCTAGCTTTGAGACTTTGGGCAAGTCACCTAACCCTTCTGAAACTGCTTCTTCATCTCTATAATTGTGGCAGTTTTCCTGCCTTAACTCCCTCAGACTTATGAATATAAGATATAAAAACATACATGGAGACTTTTTGCAAAATGTAAAGTTCTATGCCAATGTCAGGAACTGACATTACAAATAACGGATTCCTGGGATTGTGTGAATCACCCAATTGCCCACTTGGGAACTAGAGCTCCTTAGGTGCTCTGTTATAATCCTGGGAAACTGTGTGGTTTTCTGGCTAAATAAAATCTTGGGCAAGCCACTCCCATTCCTACTCTTCATGGTTGTGTGAACTCTTAAGCTCTAGCCAACATGTCTGAACTCTGTGTCTGCATCTTTAAAGTGTAATTGGAACAGCATTGGGAGAATCTTCAGCCTTTGGGACATCAGAACCTAGTGAAAGCCTTAAAGATGTTTCCAGCCTGTTCCGGTTTTGCAAAGTCACAACCTACCCATCACAGAGGTTGTGATGCAGATTAATTTGAGGTGATACATTTAAAAATACCTTGCAAAGTGCTTGCCTCATAGTGGGTGCTCAAAAGATTGTGGCTCTTTTTGTGATTTGGGTTGTTATTCTTGGTGGGTAGAGGAAAAGCGGAAGGAGACATCAGCAGGGGGCAGGCTGTTTGGGTAGTTGTTGGGACTCTGACCTCAGGGCTTGCCAATTTCCTGATTCCTCAAAATGAAGGAATGATTTTTAAACCCAGCTGCCTCTCATTCACACAGGAGAGGATTATGCACAAGGCTGTGTGTGACTTTCCACGTAGGTTATTTCAGTTTCTCAAAAATGTTGGAAAGGGGCAGGAGGATGAAGCCCAGTAAAAGGCCTTCCTGTTCCCCCACCCTTCACCTCCCTGGCATG
The DNA here is from genome assembly GCF_000164805.1 of Carlito syrichta. NCBI lineage: Eukaryota > Metazoa > Chordata > Mammalia > Primates > Tarsiidae > Carlito > Carlito syrichta. The sequence goes on along the minus strand of NW_007256156.1, from coordinate 632,022 downwards.
CAAACAATTTAGCAGCAAAGCAGGGAAGAATCTCTGAGCAAGAAATAACTTTTATTGTCCCTCAATATAGTCATGCAGGATAGGGAAGCAGAAAAACCAGGGAAGCAGTGGTGGGGAGCAGTCTTTTAAGTCCCATGTAAAGTTTTTGTAAAGAATTATTCAATGTTTTCAGAGATTGTAAATGTTTCCTGTGTTCATTGCCATCAGTGAAATAACGCACAGGTATAACAAAGGAGTGCTCTCTTCCATTCTTCCCCCTCTGCAGAGTAAACAGTATTAACAGACTTCCTCCTGAATGTGTAATTATATGCAGGCATGTAACACCTCTATAGGGGATTTTGCCATTTGTATTAGAATGGGATTGTTATCTATACATTTCTCTGCAGCTTGGCTTTTGTACTTAACAGTGCATCAAAGACCTCCTAGTACATCAGTTATAGATCTGGTCTATTCTTTCAAGTGGCTGCATAGAAGTCCATAATATGAATATTCTAGGATTTATTTAATTATATATCTATTGATGAGCATTTAGGTTGTTTAGAACTTTGTAGTCATTCCCCTGAGAAAGAGTAGCATCCACATTCATCCAAACGTACTTACCAGTGTTGGTAGGAAAGATTGATTTACCTCTGGCAAGATTGCTTGGCTGACATTCACAAATAGCATTCTGATTTCCTTCTTTTATTATCCAAAAGTTTATTGTTTATCTGTTAGGCAGATTTCATTTGCCTTCTCAGTAGTCAGTGTAAAGGCCCATATTAGAGGATTTTTGTAAAGAGTGGGCCTCTAAGGATATGATCTTCTTTTTGGTGGGATCCCAGAAAGAAATGGGTTCTAATATATCTAACTCGACCAAATTCTTCTGATGCTTTCCTTCACTGATCCAGTCCAATTATTCTCCAGCCTCTTCTAGCCACAACCACCCTAGGTACAAGGATGAATAACAAAATGAAAATAAGTGTTGTTGGCAGCAAACATGTTCTGGTTCTCCCTCAGATGAACTTTCTTTTGCAAGACAACGTAAAGGAACTAGAGAGGCTGGAATGGTAAGGTGAGCACAAGTTAACAGAAAATGCGGAACATCAATCTGCTTTACTGAATAAATTTATTTTGCAAAAGTATTGCTGAATGGTGCCTTTAAGTATCAATGACGTGGTGGGGACATGAGTGTTCATTGTACAATTCTTCCACGTTTGTATAACAAACTGTTAAGATGTTAATATGTGGTTTGATTTATAAAAATTCTGGCCACATGCCACTTTTCAGGTATATAAGTTCTGTATTAAGATACATTTCCCTGTATATGATGCTTGATGCTATTACAGCACTTTCATAATCCAATTCCACCCTCATTTGACAACAGAGGTGATTAGGCCTGAAGAGGTAAATGACCTGTCAAAAGTCACATACATAATTAGCAGAAGAGCTAAGCCTTGAATTAGGGATTCCTCATCCAGTTTTCTTCCACTTGGAAAAGAGGGGTATAACACAAGATCCTACTTCCTTTTCTCATCAGGTCTCTGCTTGAGTCTCATTTGGCCTAACCCCATTTCTCTTTAGACATGCGGATCCATGCTTCTTTCCATGGCTGATTTAACACTGATTGAGCACCAGTAATGTGCTAGGTGCTCTAGAGACCATTGAATTAAATATGGTTGCTGCCCTGTAGCTCCCAATCTCAATTTGTTGGAGCCCAATCTAAAATAGTTGTTGCTTTGTGCAGCTAGTATAGACTTATAAGAACATTTTTCCTATCTAAACTGGTCTTGCACCATTTTTCCTTAGGACTCCCAAGGGAATTTCTTCTTATCAAGCAGGAATATCCCATAATGGGTCTCTGACAAGTGTTTTAACATCAGTTCCTTATTTTGCCCAACTCATTCTTGAAGATGAATGTATCAGTTTGTTTTATCTTCCAGAATAACAAATAGAGGCCAGCTTTCTCTTTTGAGGAGTCAGAAATGCCAGCAGATATCCCTACTTAGTGTCTTTTCCTCTAGCCCACCTTACATTCTATTGGTAGAATGATATTTCTTTTTTTTTTTTTTTTTTTTTTTTTTGAGTTAGAGTCTCACTCCGTTGCCCAGACTGGAGTGCAGTGGCACGCTTCTGGCCACCGCAGCCTCGACCTGCTGGGTTCCGGTGATCCTTCTGCTTGAGCCTTCCAAGTAGCCAGAATTACAGGTGCGCGCTACCACTCCTGGCTAATTTTTGATTCATTGTAGAGATGAGGTGTCGCCAAGTTGCCCAGGCGCGTCTCGAACCCATGGGCTCAGGCAATCACTCACCTCGGCCTCCCAAAGTGCTGGGATTACAGGCTGAGCCACTGACCCTGGCCAGAATTATATTTCTAAAACAAAACTCTAGTGGTATCATGCATCTGGACAAAAATCGTAGTCAGCTTTCCATTGCCTATTGCAGTGGTTTTCAAAGTCTGTTTATTCATTTGTTTGTTTGTACTTTGGTTTCCAATAACCAGGGAGATTCTTTTTTTCCAAGTAAAAAATTAGATAAGATTCCAAAATGTAAAGAAGACATGCTATTAAAAAAAATGTAAACACAGCATAGTTGAAGTGGGAAGTTAGGACTCAGAGCCTTCCTGCTTTCTCTCCCCCTTGCTCCTGGAAGAATCCTTGAACCTCAGGGAACACAGTAGCTTGCTCATAAGGTTCAAACATCTTAGCTTGGCATTCAAGACTGCACTAACTTGGCCCTCACCTGCCTTTCCTGTGGGACTTCTAATTCTCTCTCAAAGGACCCCTTTGCTTCATGAATTTGATTTCGACTGGGGAATTTCTTACCTTCACCTTTGCGCATGATATGCTCCCAAGCCTGAAATGCCCACTGCTGTCCTCTATTTCTGTCTGACTTGCATTCACCGTTTGAAGACCAGCTCTAGTCCTACTTAAGAAATCTTCCCTGGCTTCCTTGTTTCACAGTGTCTCACTTCCTAGGGTTGTAATGACTTTATCTTCCAAAAGAAAATGAGACAGAAGCAGTTCAGCAAATAAATTCCTGTCAAGTCTGTTTTTAGGTGCTTTACCTAGCTACAGAAGTCTTATGGTGTGACAGTTAAATGTAGGCTAGGTTCCCTGGGTTTGTAATGTGACTCTGCTACTTCTTAGCTGTGTTACTCTGGGGAAGTTATCAGACCTCATGTGCCTCATCTGAAAAATGAGAAAAATAAATGGCAATCATTTCAAAGAGTTATGCAAGGATTAAATTGTATCAAAACTCCTAGCCCAGTATTTGGCACTTCTAAGTAGTTGATGCTTATTAAGATAGCCCAGATATGAGATGATGTGAAGGTCTGAGGTAAGACAGAGACAGTGGGGTGTCCACCGAGGGCAGAATTATTGGGACATTCATAGGTAGGAAATTGTGTACAGAGTATTTTAAAGAGACTAGTACACAACCAGTGGAGGGTGAAACAGTTTGCTCTGTCACCAGGTAAAAAAAGGAGGCTTCCCCAAGACCCCCATCTGCAGGACTCAGTTCCCACAGAGCCTGTATTCAATAATTGTGAGCTATTGTTAGCAAATTTGAAATCAGGACCATCCCCAGGATGAATGATTTCTATTCTTATCTATGGTCTTTGAAAATCCTTAGTGTTTTTTTCTTGTGTTGAAAAACACATGACATCAAATTTATTATCCTAATCATTTTACATGTGCAGTTCAGTAGTGTTAACTATATGCACATTGTTGTATAACAGATTTCTAAAACATATTCATCTTGCAAAACTGAAATTCTGCCGGGCTCAGTGGCTCAGCCTGTAATCCCGCACCTTTGGGAGGCTGAGGTGAGTGGATTGCCTGAGCCCGCGGGTTCGAGACCCGCCTGGGCAACTTGGCGAGACCTCATCTCTACAATAAATAAAAAATTAGCTGGGCGTGGTAGCGCACGCCTGTAGTTTCAGCTACTTGGAAGGCTGAGGCGGAAGGATCGCCGGCGCCCAGCAGGTCGAGGCTGCGGTGGCCTGGAGTGGCCACTGCACTCCACTCTAGACGACAGAGTGAGACTCCAACTCAAAAAAAAAAGCCGGACTCGGTGGCTCAGCCTGTAATCCCGCGCCTTTGGGAGGCTGAGGTGAGTGGATTGCCTGAGCCTGCGGGTTCGAGATCCGCCTGGGCAGCGAGACCCCATCTCTACAATAAATCAAAAAATCAGCTGGGCATGGTAGCGCATGCCTATAACTCCGGCTACTCGGAAGGCTGAGACGGAAGGATCGCTGGAGCCCAGCAGGTTGAGGCTGCGGTGGCCGGAAGCGGCCACTGCACTCCAGTCTGGGCTACAGAGTGAGACTCCAACTCAAAAAACAAAAGCAAAAACAACAAGAACAACAAAACTGAAATTCTATACCTATTGAACAGTAACTCCCATTTTCTCTGTCCCTTCAGTCCCTGACAACCACCATTCTTCTGTTTATAAAAGTTTGACTACTTTAAATACATCATATAAATGGAATCATACAGCATTTGTCTTTTTGTGACAGGCTTATTTCAGTTAGTATAATGTCCTCCAGGTTTATTCATGTTGAAACTTGTGACAAGATTTTTTTCTTTTTTATGGCTGAATAATATTCCTTTATATGTATGTACCATCCTTTGGTAATCCATTCATCTGTTGATGGGTACTTGGGTTGCTTCCACCTTTTGGCTATTGTGAATAATGCTGCTATGAACATTGGTGTACAAATATCTTTTCAAGATCTTGTTTTTGATATTTTTGGATATATACCCAGATGTGGGATTGCTGGATCACGTGGTAGTTCTATTTCTTGTTTGTTTGTTTTTTGAGGACTCTCTTTACAGTTTTCCATAGTGGATACACCATTATATCCCTCTCAGCAATGTATAAGTTTCCCATATTGGAAAACACTTGTTATTTCCTGTTTTCTTTTTTTATAATTGCCATCCTAATATCTATAAAGTAGTATCTCATTGAGGTTTTGACTTATATTTCCCTAATGATTATTGTTGTAAAGCATCTTTTTTATGGGCTTATTAGCCATTTGTATATCTTCTTTGAAAAAATTATTTCCTATTCAAATTATTTCCCCATTTTTAAATCAGATTATTTGTTTTTTGTTGTTGAGTTGTAAGAGTTTTTTTTTTTTTTTTTTTTTGAGTTGGAGTCTCACTCTGTCGCCCAGACTGGAGTGCAGTGGCCGCTCCCGGCCACCGCAGCCTCGACCTGCTGGGCTCTGGTGATCCTTCCGCCTCAGCCTTCCAAGTAGCTGGAACTACAGGCGTGCGCTACCACGCCCGGCTAATTTTTGATTTATTGTAGAGATGAGGTCTCACCAAGTTGCCCAGGCGGGTCTCGAACCCACGGGCTCAGGCAATCCACTCACCTCAGCCTCCCAAAGTGCGGGATTACAGGCTGAGCCACTGAGCCTGGCTTCAACACCCCTTTATAATAAAAAAACTCAACAAATTAAAAATAGAAGGAACCTACCTTAACATTATAGCGGTCATATATGAAAAACCCATAGCTAACATGATGCTCAATGGTAAGAGACTAAAATCTTTTACTCTAAGAGCAGAACAAGACAAAGATGCCAGCTTTTGGCACCTCTGTTCAACATAGTATTCAAAGGCCTAGACAGGATAATTAGGCAAGAAAAAGAAATAAAAGGAATCTAAATTGGAAAAGAAACAGTAAAATTACGTCTGTTTATAGTCAATATGATCTTCTATGTGGAGAATGCTGAGGATTCCACAAAAAGACTATTGGAACTAATAAATGAATTTAGCAAAGTTGCAGGATACAGAATCAACATGCAAAAATAAGTTGTATTTCCACACACTAACAATGAACAATCTGAAAAGGAAATGAAGAAAACAATTCCATTGACGATAGCATCAGAAACAATAAATTTCTTAGGAATAAACTTAACTAAAGAGAAAAAATACTTAAACAGTGAAAACTGTAAAACATTGCTGAGCAAGATTAAAGAAGACACAAATAAATGGAAAAACATTCAATCCTCCTGGATTGGAAGGCTTAACATATTTAAGATGTCAATACTATCCACAGTAATATACAGATTCAGTATATTTCTTTTCAAAATCCTAGTGACCTTTTTTTTTTGCAGAAATAGAGAATTTCATCCTAAAATTCATACGGACTCTCGAGGGACCCTGAATGGCCAAAACAATCTGGACAAATAATAAAGTTGAATGACTTGCACTTCCTGATTTCAAAATGTACTGCAAAGCTACAGTAATCAAAGCATTGTGGTACTGGCATAAAGACAGACATATAGATTAATAGAATAGGAGAGAGCCCAGTAATAAACTTTCATCAAATAGTCAAGTGATTTTTGACAAGGGTGTCAAGACTGTTCAGTAGAGAAAGGACAATATTTTCAACAAATGGTGTTTGGAAAACTGGATATCCACAGCAAAATAATAATAATAATAATAACAATAACAACAACAACAACAATAGTAATAATAAGTTGGACTTTTACTTTATATCATATATAAAAATTAACTCAAAATAGATCAGAGACCTAAATATAATGACTAAAACTATAGACCTCTTAGAAGACTACATAAGAGAAAAGTTTCATGGCATTGGATTTGTCAATTATTTCTTGGATATGACACCAAAAGCACAGACAATAAAATAAAAAATAGATAACTTGGATGTCATTAAAATTAAAAACATTTATGCATCAAAGGACGCTATCAGAGTAGAAAAGCAACTCACAGAATGAAAGGAAATATTTGCAAATCATATATCTGGTAAGGAATTGATATCCAGAATATATTTTAAAAGATCTTATAACTCAACAGCAAAAAACAAATAATCTATTTTTTAAAACATTTTTGCCGGGCTCGGTGGCTCAGCCTGTTATCCCGCGCCTTTGGGAGGCTGAGGTGAGTGGATTGCCTGAGCCTGCGGGTTCGAGGCCTGCCTGGGCAGCGAGACCTCATCTCTACAATAAATCAAAAAATCAGCCGAGTGTGGCAGCACATGCCTGTAACTCCGGCTACTGGGAAGGCTGAGGCAGAAGGATCGCTGGAGCCCAGCATGTGAGGCTGCGGTGGCTGGGAGCGGCCACGCACTCCAGTCTGGACGATGGAGGAAGACTCCAACTCAAAACACACAAACAAACAAACACATTTTATTTTAAAGATGTAGAGTACAATTCAGGGTTAAGTATACAAATAGTCATTGGACGAGTAAAGTTGGGTGTCACTTGGTCCTCACTTCACCTGGTTTGAGATTAAGTACCTTTATTGATGAAGGGTGTCCCCCTCCCCTGACAGTTTTCAATAATCTAATTTTTAAAATGAGCATAGGATTTGAATGGACATTTCTCAGTAAGCACATGAAAGGTGCTCAATATCACTAATCGCTGGACAAATGCAAATCAAAACCACAAATAAGATATCACCTCACACCCTTTAGGTTGGGTACTATACAACAATAGCAGCAACAACAAAAAAATCCACGAAAAACAACAAGTTTAGTAAGCAAGTGGAGGAAAGGGGACCCTTGTGTATTGCTGGTGGGAATGTAAAATGGTACAACTGTTAAAGAAAAATGGTATGGCAATTCCTTTAAAAATTAAAAATAGAATTGCCATAAGATCCAGCAGTTCCAATTCTGGGAATATACGCAAAAGAATTGAAAGCAGGAACTTTACCAGGTATTTATATCCCCATGTTCATTGCAGCATTATTCACAATTGCCAAAACGTGGAAGCAACTTGGGTGTGTATCAGCAGATGAATGGAGAAAATATATATATATTGAGTTGGAGTCTTACTCTGTCACCCAGACTGGAGTGCAGTGGCTGCTCCCAGCCACCGCAGCCTCAATATGCTGGGCTCCGGTGATCCTTCCGCCTCAGCCTTCTAAGTAGCCGAAACTACAGGCGTGTACTACCATGCCCGGCTAATTTTTTTTGATTTATTGTAGAGATGAGGTCTCGCCAAGTTGACCAGGCGAGTCTCGAACCCGCGGGCTCAGGCAATCCACTCACCTCAACCTCCCAAAGTGTGGGATTACAGGCTGAGCCACCAAACCTGGCTTAGAGAAAATATTATATGTACATATAATAGAATGTTATTCATACTTTAAAAAGAAGGAAATTCTGATATATGCTACAGTAATGGATGAGCTTTGAAGATTTCATACTAAGTAAATTAAACCAGATGTTAGCTGGGCATGGTGGCTCACACCTGTAATCTCAGCACTTTGGGAGGGGAGGGTAAGAGAATTGCTTGAGGGCCAGGGGTTCGAGACCAGCCTGGGCAACATGGCAAGACCTTGTCTCTACAATAAATAAAAAAACTAGCCAGGTGTGGTGACTTGCACCTGTAGTTCCAGCTACTTGAAAGGCTGAAGTGGAAGGATTTCCTGAACCCAGCAGGTTGAAGCTGCGGTGTCTGTGAGCGTGCTACTGTACTCCAGCCTGGGTGACACAGTGGACTCTGACTCAAAAAAAAGAAAAAGCCAGACACAAAAAGACAAATATTGTATGATTCCACTTATGCAAGGTACTTAGAGTAAGCAAATTTAGAGACAGAAAGTAGAATGGTGATTGGCAGGAGCTGTGAAAAGGGGAGAACGGGGAGTTGTTTAATTGATACAGAGTTCCAGTTGTAGAAGATGAAAAAGTTCTGGAGATGGATGGTGGTGATGATTGTACAATAATGTGAATGAATTTACTGCCACAGAACTGTACATTTGAAAATGGTTAAAATAGTTTGTTGATTTTCTGTATATTTTACCACAATGAAGAAAGGATTTGTTAGAAGTCCATGTTGCAATTTTAATATAAGGGGAAAATAATAATTTATCAAAAAACAATTAAAAATCGAAAGCCTGTTTGTAGTAGAACTAAACCAATATGGAAACCAAATAGATACAACTGCTGAGAAAAGTTGGATTGAAGTAATAAAAATAATAATAAGAGTAAACATTTAGTAAGCATTTGCCATGTTCCAAGTATTTTACAAATATTATATCATTTAATTATCATAGCTACCAGCGGGTAAGCTAATATTTTTATTATTCCCATTTTGCAGATGAGGAAAGTGAGACTCTGTGTTGGGACCAGGCAGGTTGCCTCTAAAAGATATTTCTAGCTTTGAGGAGACCACAGTTAATTAGGGAAGAGAAACCTATAGGCAACAATAAAACTCTTACAATGTCATATGTGTTGTAAGGAAAGTCTATATAAAGTGCTATGATAGAACAGATGGAAAAGCAATTACAGTTGACCCATGAACAATGCAAGGGTTAGGGCTGGTGGCCCTTCACACAATAAAAAAATCTGCATATAACTTTTTTTTTTTTTTGAGTTGGAGTCTCACTCTGCCACTCAGACTAGAGTGCAGTGGCACGCTCCCGGCCACTGCAGCCTCGACCTGCTGGGTTCTGGCGATCCTTCTGCCTCAGCCTTCCAAGGAGCTGGAACTACAGGCGTGCTACCACGCCCGGCTAATTTATTTATTTATTTTTTGAGTTGGAGTCTCACTGTATCGCTCAGACTGGAATGCAGTGGCATGCTCCCGGCCACTGCCGCCTCAACCTGCTGGGCTCCTGCGATCCTTCAGCCTCAGCCTTCTGAGTAGCTGGAACTATAGGCACGTGCTACCACGCCCAGCTAATTTTTTGATTTATTGTAGAGATGAGGGCTCACCAAGTTGTCCAGGCGGGTCTCGAACCTGCGGGCTCAGGCAATCCCTCACCTCAGCCTCCCAAAGCGCCGGATTACAGGCTGAGCCACTGAGCTCAGCTTGCATATAACTTTTGACTTCCCCAAAACCTAACTACTAATAGTCTGCTGTTGACTGGAAGCCCTATTGATAACATAAACAGTTGACTAACACCTATTTTGTTAGTTGTATGTATTATATACAGCATTCTTACAATAAAGTAAACTAGACAAGTGAAAATGTTATTTAGAAAATCAGAAGGAAAAGAAAATGCAGGGTGGTATGGAAGGTTGATTTTTAGATCTTTGATCTCAAGTCAGGTAAAATGGGGACCAAAGGGAGGCTCAAGCTTTACCTGTGTGATGTCCACTTGTATACTTAATCCTGAATTGCACCACATATTTTAAAAATAAAATAAAATTAATTTAAAAAAAAGAAACCACCACACTGTTTTCCACAGAGGTGGGATTTAGGGTCTATCATACTCAGTGATCTATCACAGAAACAAAGATCTGGGCACCACATGTTCTCACTCATAAGTGGACCCTGAATATTTATCATAATACTACATGAAAGGGATTGGCAGTAGCGGAACACTGCCAGGAAGGGGGTGGGGCACATAACATCAGTAAGGGTACCCGATCTCAAACCAGGGGAAGTGAGGACCAATTGGGAGGCCCAAACCTCACCTGCGTGATGACCACTTATGTACCTAATCGTGAATTATATCCACATCTTTTTTTGAGTTGGAGTCACTCGGTTGCCCAGACTGAAGTGAAGTTGCACACTCCCGACCATCGCAGCCTCAACTTGCTGGGCTCCGGCGATCCTTCAGCCTCAGCCTTCCAAGTAGCTGGAACTACAGGCGCGCGCTACCACGCCCGGCTGATTTTTTATTTATTGTAGAGATAAGGTCTCGCCAAGTTGCCCAGGCGGGTCTCGAACCCGCGGGCTCAGGCAATCCACTCACCTCGGCCTCCCAAAGTACGGGATTACAGGCTGAGCCACGGAGCCCCGCGAGAAGGTAAGTTTTAAGGAGAGGTTCTCTTTGTCACATCCTCCCTAAAGCTTCTTTCTCATTTTTCCTCATCTATCAAAAGACTGCAGCAGAATTCCCACCTTCAACCATGTTTTCTTTTTTTTGAGTTGGAGTCTCACTCTGTCACCCCGACTGGAGTGCCGTGACACGCTCCTGGCCACCGCAGCCTCGACCTGCTGGGCTCCGGCGATCCTTCCGCCTCAGCCTTCCAAGTAGCTGGAACTACAGGCGCGGCTAATTTTTTGATTTATTGTAGACATGAGGTCTCGCCTGCCCAGGCGGGTCTCGAACCCACGGGCTCAGGCAATCATCTCACCTCAGCCTCACAAAGGGCGGCATTACAGGCTGAGCCACCGAGCCTGGCTTCAACCATTTTAAGAAAGAATCCTCCTCCCCAAAATCATACCAGTGTTCACTGAGGAGAAAATTTGTGTAGAAGGGTGGTAGGATTGATGTGTGAGAATTATTAAGAATCTATAGTGAGAGAGAAGGGTAAGACTGAAAAGATTTAGGAAGCTTAAGAGAGTGGCTGCTTAGTTCAACTCAACAATTGTTGAAGATCAGATTTCCATATTCCCCACCAGAATGTTCACATGACACTCAGTTTAAGACTAGATAAATTGTGAAGTTCATTTCACGTTAAGATTTCAAGAAGATTAAACTTCCCTTTTTACATTGGCTAAGTTGATGGATGGGTGGATGAATGAAGGGATGTTGGATGTATGGATCATAAATAAATGGATTGATAGATGTTGGATGTGTAGTTGAAGGGGTGATGGTTGGATGGATGAATGGATGGGTCCATAGATACAGAGCTAGATGGAAAGATGAATGAATAACTAGACTGAGGAAAAGGGGAAAAATTTCAAGACAATCTGCTTGTTTCCTTTTGTTCTTGAAGTTCAGATAAACCTGCCTCAAGACATCATGAAATACTTCTTGGTCATTTTCACTTCCTTCATTAGGTTTTATGTGTGCTGAACAGTGGTACAAATTCTGCATTTAGCTTAGTTTCAATAAATATGAATGACATTAATTTTTACTGCAAAAGTTTAAGCTATGTTACAAGTCAATTTGTAGTCAGCTGTACTGTTTGTTCACTGTTTTCGAATTTTGGCGACTGGTAGACATTTAACTCATCATTACCCTTGTCCCAATCAAATTGCAGCATTCACTAGTAATGTAGTTAAAGTCAGTTGTTTGAAATGACTGATGTAGTGGAAACAAAGCATTTCACGCATTAGCATATACGTGTAACACATACAAATTGATTACCTACTGAAAGATGTTTGTCTCACATAGCTCTTATTTTTGAGGAGCTCACAGGCTAGTGTGATAAATAAATATCGTGGGACAGAGAACTAGAATACAGTGAGTACTAGATTGGAAGTAGGTAGAGAGGGCTAGAGCCATCTAGAGCAAAGGGTGATGAGCTATTTGAGAGGTCAGAGAAGGCTTTGTATAGGAAGGAGGTACTGGGAAACCCTGGAAACCAACCCAAAAGATTAAGCTTCCTCCTGTGAACAAAGACAACCAGTGAAGGGCTTCTTTGAGCAGAAAACAGGGCAGCAACATGTATTTTAACCCTTTCTGGTTGTAGTGACTTAAATATTTATGGCTGAATCAGTTTTGATTTCCAAACATTTGATATAAACCAAATTAGAGATGAGAGCAACTTTTCCTTTGTTATTTGTTTGATTTGTGTAGTCGTTGTTTTCTTTTTGCCTCCAATACAATCAATGTCTTCATCTTTCTCAGTCTACTTTGACTTTTCCACAGTGGTCAGAACATAGTCTTATTTAAGGGTTACTATTGCAACCTTGTTTTCAGTTTTGGTGTGTGTGTGTTGTGTGTGTGTGTGTGTTGTGTGTGTGTGTGTGTGTGTGTGTGTCTGTCTGTCTGTCTCTCTCGCTCTCATCTTCCTCTCTCACCTCTCTCCCTCTCTCCCTCCCTCCCTCTCTCTCTCAAGTGCAAGAATATTTAACTATTTATAGATCTGTGGATAGAATTCAGTAGATCTATAAACTTGGGTGGGGAAAAAGTACATTTAAAAAAATTTTTACCAATCTCTGACTGAAATTTAGCTTTTCCTTCAATTATGAATGTAGGCAACAAACGACAGTAGTATCAGAAGTTGTTGTGACTTTATCACTAATAGAAATCACAGGTCTTTTTCTATAATGTTATAGCTGTTGCCAATATCTCGACATACCATTGTGTGCATCACTACTTCAAAATTATAATGATTATGAGACCTGCTGCTGGAACTTGTTTAATATGTTAATAAAGTGGCATATATATGACTACTTCACAATTTTTTAATAACAGTTATTTCAATATTGCTGGTTTCCTTAGTAATCTTATATGTTTAATTTGAAGACCTTGCTCTGAGGATGACCTAGAAGCTTCATCAGACTTCGATAAATGTCTATACCCAAAATCAGTTAAGAAGCCCTACGCTGCATTTTTTAAAAAATTGTTAGTTCTATAAAGTAAGAATTAGTACATTTCTTTTTGGCCACCCTGTTGGCAACTTTCATTCAGAAACTTTCCCAAGCTTGTAAACATTTAGATCAATGCTCTTGAAGACCTTTAAATCCGGGTTGTAATGACAGGACAAAAAGGAACATGAATGTGAATATTATGTGAAAACTCTGGTTTTCAGCCAAGCTTTATTCTTTAGGGCACCAGACCTCTGGGTGCAAGTTAATCCATTTATTGCTTTACTTGTAGCTACCGTTCCTGTTATTTGTGGGCACAGTCAGAAATTGAGATTTGGGTCGATCACAGTATTCCATTTAACCAACTCCTTCCCTGTATGCTCTTATAAACAATGTGCTTGTGTAGATCAAATGAAGATAATGAAAAATAAAGGGTTAGGCATGAATCTCAGATTGTAAAATTTTATTTCAAGTAAATAATGTATCATTTAATGCTTTCAACATGTTAGATTGATTTATGCTCTTTGATAATTATTGTTACATATTAAAAACACATCTTTTGGCTCTATCTCTGAAAAAAAAAAGAAAAACAAAGGGAATACTGCCCAATGCTGAGCACAAACCAGGCAGGCACTCGCAGACACTTGTTAGAAGAGAAGAGACGTGGGGGACATGTACATTTCATCTGATGGGGGCAATTTTGCGCCATTTCCCTTTCTCCTGTTTACTGAAGTGAAGGGGGTTGGGAATTGGCTCAATTGTCAAGGAAATGAAGTAGTTTGGTTCAGCTCCCTGGTAACTCAGGCCCTAATGAGGTAGGTTCTTAATGAGCCAGATCTTCCTCCTTGTCCTCTTCTTAAAGGGCTCTTCATGGACTCATTGTCAGTTTCTGTCTCCCATGCTCACAAACTTGTCCTCTTTCTCCTCATTACTAACCCACAGGAAGGTACACTTGTACACATAAGTCAGTGAATGCCTTACGCTGAGAATTCGAGACGTGCTGTACATACATACATAGTACCATTGTGACTTGATTCATTATCACACTGGCCCTGAAACATCGCAACTCTATAGAATAAGAGCTCCATAAAGCTCACGTATTCACACCCTTCCTCTATATACATGGGGGCCACACACACACATTCTTTTTTTTTTTTTTTTTTTTTGAGTCAGAGTCTCACTCGGTCACCCAGACTGGAGTGCAGAGGCATGCTCCTGGTCACCGCAGCCTCGACCTGCTGGGCTCCAGCAATCCTTCTGCCTCAGCCTTCCAAGTAGCTGAAACTACAGGTGTGCACTACCACGCTCAGCTAGTTTTGGATTTATTGTAGAAATGAGGTCTCGCCAAGTTGCCCAGGTGGATCTCGAACCCGCAGGCTCAGGCAATCCACTCGCCTTGGCCTCCCAAAGTGCTGGGATTACAGGCTGAGCTACTGAGCCCGACCTACACGCATTCTTTATGGCCCCAGTAAACTGCATATTGGTGCCAAAAACATTTTTTTTTTGAGTTGGAGTCTCACTCTGTCACCCAGACTGGAGTGCAGTGGCCGCTCCCGGCCACCGCAGCCTCGACCTGCTGGGCTCCGGTGATCCTTCCACCTCAGCCTTCCAAGTAGCTGGAAGTATAGGCGCGCACTACCACGCCTGGCTAATTTTTTTTTTTTTTTGATTTATTGTAGAGATGAGGTCTCACCAAGTTGCCCAGACGGGTCTCGAACCTGCAGGCTGAGGCAATCCACTGACCTCGGCCTTCCAAAGAACTGGGATTACAGGCTGAGCCACGGAGCCCGGCCCACAAACAGCTTTTATAAACCAAATCTTCACACCTATCACCTACTTCTGTAAGAAGCACACATTCCCAAATGTGTTATGCCCCACTTCTCCTCCTCCTCCTCCTCTTCCTCCTCCTCCTCCTCCTCTTCCTCCTCCTCCTCCTCCTCCTCCTCCTTCGAGTTGGGGTCTCACTCTGTTGCCCAGGCTGGAGTGCAGTGGCATGATCATGGCTCACTGCCGCCTCAACATCCTGGGCTCAATCAATGCTTCTCCCTCAGCCTCCTGAATAGCTGGGACTACAGACATTCTCCACCATGCCTGGCTAATTTTTTTTTTTTTTTTGTAGAGATAAGGTCTTGCTAGTTGCCCAGGTTGGTCTCAAACCCCTGGGCTCAAGCAATCCTCCTGCCTTGGCCTCTCAAGTGCTGGGATTATAGGCACGAGTCACTGTGCCCAGTGCCCACTTCTTTCTCCTCCTCCCCATCCCTACAGATCTAGACACACAGAGATTCAGGACACACAGACCTCAAGGTTGAGGTCAGGGAACCCTTGTCTCACATATCTTGCACACACACCTGCAACTCACCTTGCTGTTACTGCTGACTTGGTGAAATATAATTTACCCTGACTTTTTTTCTAATTTTTGTAAAGACATTTGAGCTGGCAAAGGAAGAAATCAGAGTAGGCCCCCTTGATGAGACTTTTCTGCATGTTTGGCTAAGTTATACAGCTAAATAGTTACAAGAGACGCTGGGGTGTCTGCCACCCACGCTTTTTAAAGATTCCCTGACACCAAATTAGCCATTTGAAAATAGAGTGTGATTCCTATTTGGCTAATTGCTTTTGGGGAGTCTGTCAAAACCTTTCAGTTACTCCAGCCCACACTCAGAAATTCCAAAATAGCACTGTGGTTGGGGCAGTGGCTGAGAAATGGCTATGGTTGCTAGGATGAAGATGGCTTGGTGTGATGACTTGGGCCCCATGGAAACTCCTAAGGACCATTTTAAGGGGCTTCCCAAGCTAAAATATTAGTGAAACTCACCTGATATTTCCATCCACTTGGTTTGAACACAGACTTGAGCACTAAGAAATGCTGTACTCAGTGACCAATGGAGGATGAGAGGTCATAGAACTACTTATGCCCTCCTAGGCTGTGGCTGTCAGACTTGCAGGGCAGAGGAGACATCAAAGCAAGCCAATAGGTGATCCTCACATTCATAGCTATCCCCTGCAGTTACAAAGTTCACTTAGATCTTTTCTCTCAATCATCTCAAAGGTTGTGCCATGGATTTTTTTTTTTTTTTTTGCTATGAATAAGCAGAAAATCAGCAAAGCTGCTGACTGGAATCAATATTGTGTCAGTTTTCTATTGCTAAATAACACATTAACCCATAACTTAGTGGCTTCAAACAGCACACACTTGTTATCTTCGTTTCTGTGGGTCAGAAATTCAGACACAGCTTATCTGAGTCCTGTGCTGCAGGGTCTACCACAAGAATGCAATCAAGTGTTGACCAGGGCTAGAGTCACCTCGGTGCTCATTTGGGAAAGGGTCTGTTTTTAGGCTCACTTGTGTGGTTGCTGGAAGGATTCAGTTCCTTGTGGGTTGTTGGACTGAGGGCCTCGGTCCTTCACTGGCTGTTGGCCAGAGGCAGCCCTTAGTTCCTCACCACATGGCCTCTCCAATGTGCCTGCTTACTTCAAGCCAAAAAAGCAGAGAGAGTACTAACAAGTGTAACAGTCTTCTATAATCTAATCACCGTAGTGATATCCTATTACTTTTTACATAATCTGTTCTCTAGAAGCAAGTCACTAGGTCTCTCTTTTCTTCTCTTCACCTCTCTTCTCTTTACCTCTCTTCTCTTCTCTGAGCTTTTCTCTCTCTGAGCTTCTTTAGCTTTGAGCATAGTTTTACCTTCCAAGAAGGTTGCAGTATGGTGACCATATCCCAGGAAATAAGCTATTTTTCAGTTTCACTCTGTAGCTGCCATCTTCGTAGAGAACAAAATACAGAAACAAACAAAACTTAGAAGGGGAAGTTTGGAGTAAATCGTGTGTACGCATTTGTGAGTTTCTGTATGTGGCAGGGAGAGGGGAGATGAATTTGAAACTGACAGAGAGGTTGAGAGAGAGAGAGAGTGACTGAAAAGGAAAAAAAGCCCAGAGGATATGTTTTTAAAAATGATCCTGGCAGACCAGGCCGAGATGGTGGCCGCCGAGGGGATAGGAGAGGAGGCACAGGGCAGCGAACCCAGTCAGCCTCAGCCGGAGCAGCTGCCGCCTCAGCGGCATCTACTGCCAACCTAGAAGCCACTGGAAGAAGCGATGGTGGCTAAGGCCGAGGACATGGTGGAGTCCCCTATGGACAACGTCTTTCTGAGCCTGGAGTCATCCATCTACGTCCTGCACAGGGACAGAGCAGAATGGACTGATATAAATCTAGTGCCACAAAACAGTGGCCCCAATCCAGTGGTCCAGATCATCTACAGTGAAAAATTTAGAGATATGTATGATTATTTCCCAGCTGTTCTGCAGCATGATGAAAGAAGTGAAGGAGCTTCAAAACTAACCCGGGACGCTATTGAGTTAAATGCAGGCAATAACATAGTGTGGCATTTTTGGCGACTTCTCCTAAAATTACTTCAGAAGGACCTACATGAGGAAATGAACTACATCACTATAATAACTGAGGAACAGCCCCAAAACAATCAAGTTTGGCATCATAGGCAAGTATTAGTGGAATGGCTGAAAGATCCAAATCAGGAGCTTGAGTTTATTGCTGATATTCTTAATCAGGATGCAAACAATTATGCCTGGCAGCATCGACAATGGCTTTTTCAGGCATTTAAACTTTGGGTTATGAGCCACAGTATGTAGACCGACATCTCAAAGAGATGAAAAATAACTCTGAACCAAAGATACTTCATCATTTCTAACATCACTGACTACAATGATTGCACTGTATTAGAAAGAGATGTCCAGTACTCTCTAGAAATGGTCAAACTAGTACTACATAATGGAAATGCATGGAATTATTTGAAAGGGATTTTACAGGATTGTGGTTTTTCCAAATATCCCAATCTGTTAAATCAATTACTTGATTTACAACCAAGTCAAAGTTCCCCGTACCTAATTGCCTTTCTCGTGGATATCTATGAAGATATGCTAGAAAAACAATGTGGCAACAAAGAAGACATTTATTTATTTTTTTAAGAAAGCAGGATTTATTGAGAGGACAGAAAAGCTCCCATACTGGGAGGAGACCCGAGGGGGTTGCCCAACAAAGAAGACATTCTTTTAAAAAAAAATTAGATTCGAGGTGTACACATGTGTATTCCTTACATGGACATACTGTGTAGTGGTGGGGACTGGGTCTCAGGTGGCCCATTTCCCAGGTAGTGAACATTATGCCCCATAGGTAGTTGCAGAACCCTTGCCCCCATTACCCTTTCCTCCTTATTATTGTCCCCAGTGTCTATTATTTCCATCCTTGTGTCCATTTAACTCCCACATATGAATGAGAACATGCAGTGTTTGGTATTCTGTTTCTGAGTCACTTTACTTAGAATGATAATCTCCAGCTCCATCCATGTTAGTGCAAAGGACATGATTTCATTATTTTTTTTCTGGCTGCATAGTATTCCAGGGTGTGTATATACCACATTTTCATTATCCACTGATCAATTGGTGAGCATTTAGGCTGATTCCATATCTTTGCAACTGTGAATTGTGCTGCAATGAACATGCAGGTGCTGTTGTCTTTTTTGTGTAACAACTTCTGTTCCTTAGGGTAGATACCTAATAGTGGGATTGCTGGATCAAATGGTAGATCTACTTTTAGTTCTTTGAGTAATCTCCAGACTACTTTCCATAGAGGTTGTACTAATTTACATTCCCACCAACAGTGTATGAGTATTTATTTTTCTGCTAATGTTGCATCTATTTTTTTTTTTATTTTTTGATGATGGCCATTCTGACTAGTGTAAGGTGGTATCTCATTGTGGTTTAAATTTACATTTCCCTGATGACGAGTAATGATGAGCATTTTTTCATATTTTTGTTGGCCATTTGTATATGTCTTTTAAGGGATGCCTGTTCATGTCATTTGCCCACTTATTAATGGGGTTATTTGCTCTTTTCTTGCTGATTTATTTGAGTTCTTTATAGATTCTGGATATTAGTCCTTTATCAGGTGCATAGTTTGCAAATATCTTCTCCCATTTTGTAGGTTGCCCATTTGCTCTATTGGTTATTTCTTTTGCTGTGTAGAAACTTTTTAGTTTAATTAAGTTCCACTTATTTCTTTTTGTTTTAGTTGCATTTGCTTTTGGGACTTTAACCATAAGTTTTTTGCCTAGCCAATGTTCATAAAAGTTTTCCCTAGGTTTTCTTCTAGGTTTTGTATGGTTTCAGGTCTGACATTTAAGTCTTTAATCCATCTTGAGTTAATTTTTTGTATATGGGGAGAAATAGAGATCAAGTTTCATTTTTCTGCATGTAGCTATCCAATTTTCCCAGTACCATTTGTTGAATAGGCTGTCGCTTTCCCAGCGTATGTTTTTGTCTGCTTTGTTGAAGAGCAATTGGTTATAGGTATTTGGGTTTACTTCTGCATTCTCGATTCTGTTCCGTTGATCCGGTTGTCTGCTCTTGTACCAGTACCATGCTGTTTTGATTACTACAGCTTTGTAGAATAATTTGAAATCAGGTAATGTGATGCCTCCAGCTTTGTTATTTTTGCTTAGGGTTGCTTTGGCTCTTCTGGGTGCTTTGAAAATGTGAATATATATGAATTTTAGGATTTTTTTCTAATTCTGTGAAAAATGACATTGGTAGTTTAATAGGGATTGCATTGAATCTGTATATTACTTTGGGTAATATAGTCATTTAAATAATGTTAATTCTTAACCAAGGAAGTGAAAGATCTCTACAAGGAGAAATACAAAACTGTGGTGAAAGAAATCACAGAGGACACAAACAAATTGAGAAAAAGGTAGACATTCTTTTTTTTTTTTTTTGAGTTGGAGTCTCACTCTGTCACCCAGACTGGAGTGCAGTGGCCGCTCCCGGCCACCGCAGCCTTGACCTGCTGGGCTCCAGCGATCCTTCCATCTCAGTCTTCCAAGTAGCCGGAATTACAGGCATGTGCTACCATGCCCGGCTGATTTTTTGATTTATTGTAGAGATGAGGCCTCGCTGCCCAGGCGGGTCTCAAACCCACGGGCACAGGCAATCCACTCACCTCAGCCTCCCAAAGGCGTGGGATTATAGGCTGAGCCACCGAACCCGGCTAGGTAGACATTCTTAATAAAGCATTATAGTTATGTGAATCCTAGCTAAAGAAAAGGATACTATAAGAAAGGAATATTGGAGATATATTGGAAGATCCCTTCAAAGCAAACACCACACAGAAAGTGACCCATTAACAAATGTACAGCAATAACACCATCCAGAAGAACTTGATGGAATGCTTTTATTTTTTTTAAACGACTCTAATGCAGAAGTTTAAACTAGAGTGATCATTCCCTTTGCCTGTGGTGTACACATGCATTGAACAGGTTTTGCTTTTTAACAAGAACTAAGTGTGATGCTCCTTGGGTGCTGCTGCTATTGAGACTAGCTCTAAGTAATTTGATTCTTTTAAAGCAAAGCAATTGGAGGGGAGGGGAAGAAAGTCTCATAAAGGAACTTTTGTAGTCTTATCAAGACTTAATCTAATCCCTTCGAACCGACTTGTCCCTAGCTGGTATGTGCATTAGGATTTGTAGCAGTAATGATCACAGGTCACTTAGATGTTGTGGATATGAGGTAACTGAAGTTTGGTTCGGTAAGCAGGAAATTCAGTTGCTACATCAAAGCTGCTCTGCCACACTCAAAGTATCTTGCTATCACTGTAACCAACTAATGCCAAAAGCTTGGTTTTGTAATAAAATTATAGATGTATCAAATAAATAAATAAATAAGCAAATACTTTTTTTTTTTTTTTTTTGAGTTGGAGTCTCACTCTGTCGCCCAGACTGGAGTGCAGTGGCACGCTCCCGGCCACCGCAGCCTCGCCCTGCTGGGCCCCGGCGATCCTTCCGCCTCAACCTTCCAAGTAGCCAGAACTACAGGCGCGTGCTACCACGCGTGGCTAATTTTTGATTTATTGTAGAGATGAGGTCTCACCAAGTTGCCTGGGCAATCCACTCTCCTCAGCCTCCCAGAGTGCTGGGATTACAGGCTGAGCCACCGAGCAAATACTTTTTAAAAAATGATCCTGAGACGCAAACAGAGGTAAAGAGACTGTGGCCAGATGTTTCAATGATCACATTGTCATTGCTTCTCCACTCCTCCCTTTCTGACAACGTATAAAATCTAACTTTTGCATAAGCTTCTTTGGCTGATTTTTTGATACAACCTCTTTATTACCCTGGGATGCTGCTGTTTCAGTCCTTTGGTAATTTCCCAGGTCAGGACAAGTAGATTACAGAGGGGTCAAATGGTGGCCTTGCTGTCACCACTCATCTGGTCTGAGATGCTGCAGCCCCTTGAAATTGACCTTGACAGCTGTTCCAGGACTTGCAGTGCAATTAAAAGAACTCTAGACTAACAGGAGAAGCCAAGGTTCTACTTTTACCTCTGCTGCTAACTTTCTGACCTTAGACGAGTCTACCCTTCTCTGAGTTTTACTTCCTCCATCTTTTCAATGGAAATGGTAATAGCTGCCCTGCCAACCTCATAGCCTTATTGGAAGGCTCAACTAAAATGTCAAAGAAGCATCCTGACACACATACAGTGCAATACTAATGTAAGTACTTGTGGTCAACAAGAATCAAGGATACTGCCTCTTGTTTCAACTTCCACACTCTGCAGGGACTCAACCAAATCTCTAAACCTCAGTTTGTTCTCCATTAAATAGCCACTGTGATGCCCACAGGGAGATGTAAGCAGTTGGCTGGGTTTTCCCAAACCACCTGTTGTTCTTTACTATGGGTATCTGATGCCATGCTGGAGACTGAATGGTGCCTGGCATGAGAGCAGGGTGGAAGTGGTGTGGCGTGCCAGCAGGCAGAGGCTGTGGTCATGGCTGTGAGACATTATTAGCTGGATGTTTTCAGGCTTTCCTAGAGAGAGAAAGTGAATAGAAAGAAAATGCTTTAAAAATAGAATTTTAAGTGCTGTGCAACTACAGGATATTACATTTTAGTCCCTCTCATTTATTATTTTACTCTGTGTCGGCACCATATTAAGTTCTGTACATGCAGTATACCCATTTCATCTATGCTTCAATCCTTGAGGGAAGTATTAAAGAGATAAGAAAATTGAAGTTCAGAGAGAAAGTTTAAGTAGCTTTCTCAAGATCAGACAGCTTGGAATTGGCAAAGCTGTACTCCAAAGTCTAAGATCATCTTGAGAGATGAATAGCACTAACCCCAATTTGCAGGTCAGGAAACTGAAACAGAGAAGTAAATAACTTCCACAAAACCAAACGGCTGGTCAGTGGAAGAGTTCAATGCCAAAGCCCATGCTTGTTTTCTGTATAATGTAAAATGTGGGGCTTGGGTTCTTAGTATATTGCCAAGGCCAGTAGTTAATCAATTTCTAGGTAGCCATTCCCTAAACAGGTACTCAGTGCAGGCGGCTTGCTGAAAGTAGACCACAGTCCAGTTGAGACACTAAAACTTATATGAGACTAAGCTTGACCAAGTCTAAGGTAGTGTGCTGAGTGTCTATTAAGTAAGTAGATAGGCCTGTGGCCCAGACCAAGCTGCTTCCTCACACAAGCCTGGAGCAAAGCATTATATGTTAAAGGGTCTAACTGTGTTGTAGGGTTTTTATGCTTATTACCAAAGTTCTTTACATAAAACTTGCCCAATTTATATTAACTATGCATGAGAATACCTATCTGACACTCCCTTGCTATCATTTAGTCCTCTAATTTTTTTTTTTTTTTTGAGTTGGAGTCTCATTCTGTCACCCAGACTGGAGTGCAGTGGCACGCTTCCGGCCACTGCAGCCTCGACTTTCTGGGCTCCAGCGATCCTTCCGTCTCAACCTTCCAAGTAGCTAGAACTACAGGCATGCGCTATCACGCCCAGCTAATTTTGGATTTATTGTAGAGATGAGGTCTCGCCAAGTTGCCCAGGCGGGTCTCGAGCCCATGGGCTCAGGCAATCCACTCACCTCAGCCTCCCAAAGCACTGGGATTACAGGCTGAGCTACCGAGCCTGGCTTAGTCCTTTAATTTTTAAAAAGTCCTTTTATTTGATGAGCAGAATTTGTATCTGACTGTTGCTTCACTTTAATGTATTTTATTAGTAGGTGAGGTTGAATAGCTTTTACATATTCATTAGCCATTTATGGTTCCTCTTTTAGAAATTGTTTGTATATTTTGTCCATTTAACCTTTAGGATCTTGGTATTTTTCTTGTATGTATAAGCTCTTTATATATGAAGGCTATCGACTGTCTGTCATATTGTGGTGGTTATTTTTTTAAGCTAGATAAGTTCCTACAAGTGTTTTAAAATAAGAAGATTTTCAGTTGGGGTTTATTTGGGTTGGGGTGGATGGCTTTTTAATCTTCCCACATCCCTTGTTCATTCAAAAAGTGGTCTTTCTTTGGTATTGTGGTTTTTACCACTCTACAACTTCTGGGCAGAAGTAGAGTAGATATTATTTTCCCCTTAATTATAGGGACTTAGGATAACCCTGGCGAGAAACTAAATCAAGCCCATCAAGTAGCAGATGGTAAATTCTATTGTATTCCTAGTACAGTGCCTGGTACCATAGCAGATTCTGAGAAAAAGTTTGTTGTAAAATTACAGCAAGCATGAATCTGTCCCCAAGTACCATGCATTATCAATTATGGCCTCATGTTAGTTTCTCTCTAACTCCTCTTTTTCAGTATTTTAAAAAATTCTGATTACATCAGGGACAGGGTATCCATAGGTATTCATGGGTCTTTAACACTAATAATTTCTTTTCCAAAAAAGGGTTCACAAGGTGTCACAGGTTTTATGTGAATATTTTGGAGAAGCCTGCAACATAATGATTACAAACCCAGGTTTTATTGACAGAAGGATGTAGGTTCAAATCCAAGTTCTGCAACTTACTAGCTGTTTGGCAGTTGGCAAATTATTTGACCTCCGTATGCCTTGACTTCCATCTTTGTAAAATGAAGATGATAGTAGTCCCTTCCAGAGGTGATTCTGAGAGTTAAGTGAAATAATATATGTGAAATAGCAGGACCTGAATAGGTAAGTACTCATTGAATTGTAGCTACAATTATTATCAGCAATAATAATATATTATGTGTTGATGACAGGAAGCAAAGATCCAGATAGCATCAGGAACTATACAGCATAAAAGGCATTGAATGTAAAGTCCCTGCATATAAGTTGAAGTTCAAATGCTATGGTCAACTCACTCTGTGACTTTGCAAGAGTTCATTTCCTTCTATTGGCCTAGTACTTTGACAGTAAGTCAAAGAACTAGTCCCACTATTGTTACAGCAGCAATGACTTCAGCGCCCTAACCTGCCTTGCAGTCATGCATGGAAAAAGCCTTTCTAAGGCATAATTTGGCATATGGGACTTCAGGAAGAATAAGTACTAGGATAAATGGAATGCAGGTTACAAGGAAGTAGATAGGTTTGGGCTCAATAAAAGAGCTTTTCAGCCGGGCTCGGTGGCTCAACCTGTAATCCCGCGCCTTTGGGAGGCTGAGGTGAGTGAATTGCCTGAGCCCGCGGGTTCGAGACCCGCCTGGGCAGCGAGACCTCATCTCTACAATAAATCAAAAAATCAGCCGGGCGTGGTGGCACATGCCTGTAAGTCCGGCTACTCGGAAGGCTGAGGCGGAAGGATCGCCGGAGCCCGGCAGGTCGAGGCTGCGGTGGCCAGGAGCGGCCACTGCACTCCAGTCTGGGTGACAGAGTGAGACTCCAACTCAAAAAAAAAAAAAAAAAGAGCTTTTCATAGTGCATTGGTTAAGTGTATAGAGTCAGAAGCCACATTCCCTGGGTCAGAATCCTGATTCTGACATATACTAGCTGTGTGACCTTGGGGAAATATTTCAGCTTCTCTGACACTTAGCTTTCTCACCTGTGACATGAGGATAATAATAGTACCTATATCATAGGATTGTTATGAAGATTACATCTTTAATATTTGTGATTTGATTAGATCATTATCTGACATATGTAAAGCATAATATAGGAGTTTTAAAATACCAAAATAGGTAAAACTAAGAGCTCATTAAGAATGGGAGGAAGTTCTTGGATGGGAAGTGAATTTCCTTTCACTCCCAGGATATCAGTAGAGGCAGGTATTATTAAACATATTCAAGCATCAAGAGAGGACTAGACAAGATGAACTTGATCATCATTTCCTAATCAAAGTTCTATAACGTGCCTTCCAAACTTACCCAGCTAGTCAGTAGCAAGGCAGATCCAGGCCAAAATCCAGCACAAGCCAAACTTTATAGTAGAGTTATTTTTTTCTCCATTGTCACACCTCATTTAAACTTGTGTTTTCTTGGACGACACTTTATTTTTTACTTTATTTTATTATGGAGATGTGGGATACAAGTCAGGATTATGTACTTAAGTCATCTACATGCAGGTGAAGTTTGGGCCTCCAACTGGTCCTTACTTTCCCTGGTTTAAAACTAGGTACGCTTTGTGTTGTTACGTGCCCCTTTCTCCCCTGCCAGTGTCTTGGATGACATTTAAAAATTGATCTATGAAATTCAGAGGTATGAAGGTCAGGCTCAACCCGCCACCTTTCCCTTGCTTACAAAGCAGCTATTACTTTGAAAGTCAGTTTTACTTTCTGCCTGCTTGTCAGATCCTGGATAAATTTGATTGACAAGGGGCTTTTGGTGAAATTGTTTCATTAATGCACTGGACGTTGCTAGCTGATTTACAGTCTCCTCATTTATGAGGTTCCTGTTGCTATTAAATGAGAGGAATTATCATGTCATAAAACTAATGCTATCAGCTTGTCAGTTTTATATCTGACCTGGCTGTACCTGCATCTGCCATTTGACTTTAGCCTCTTATTTGGGCAAAGAACAGCATCCATTCATGTATCCTCTACCACCTGTCACTCTCACTAAAGACCAGAAGAAGTCTGCCTCCCGGTGAGGTTGCTCAGTGATAGACTATAAGAGAGTGCTGGCGTTACTCTAAGCTCAGTAGACCAGGCTGATGCTTTAATAGACCATGCAGACAAAGGGCATTGGGAGAACTAGGGCAGAAATGATTTTTTACATGGAGAACCATACTAGACTGCAGCCCACACAGATGTGACCTCCTGAATGATTGGAGATGGAGTGTCAGTATTCCCAGCCCCGCACTGGGCTGGAATCCAAACCAGAAAGGCAAGGCAAGGTGTGAGCATATAGATGAATGAATCTCCCTAGAGTAGATATGCCCACAGGGTGCCCTGTGGCTCAGAAGGGGTCCTATGAGGTACATACTCCCTAGGGTCTTGACTCGGGCAAGCCAGCCAACCTTAAGAATCCAAGGGACATCCTGAATGCAGTGAAGAGCTGGGTTTTTTAACCAACCCCGGGAAAAGTAGCTGTAGTAAAAAATTGTCTCTAAGACACCATCAGAGTAGTGGAGGGTGGAGGTTTGCCTGCACTAGAAGACTCAATCTAGGTTAAGAGAGAATGCCACTCAGGAACTGCAAGTGTGTCCTTCGACTGAGAAAGACCTGAATTCATGCCCCCGCTTAGCCAAATTCCACTGGGTACCTTACTTAACTCTCCAAACTTCGATTTCCTCTTCTTTAAGCTAGAGATGATAATAAAAGTCCTTGATTCATTGAATTGTGGTGAGAATTACATAAGAAAGAATATTGGTAAAGCACTTAGCACTCTTGGTAAAAACTAAGTGCCCAGTAAATATTAACTAGTATCATTATCATTACGGATCAATTACTAAAAAGAGACAAGTAAAACTATTTAAGAAACTATAGATATATTTATACACTTTTAAATGTATACTATATTTCACAATAAAGCTATAATTTTAAAAAGAGAAAAAAGGAAAAGCAGTCTTACAGAGTGGTTAAGAACATGTGACAAATGGTTCGTGGTTCACGCTCCCAGTCTGGCCACCTATTCCCTGTGAGTGTCTGGGTAAATCGCTTAGCCTCTTGAGGCTCACAGGACCAACCTTGCAGGATATTGTGAGAATTAAATGAGGAATCCTCCCCTCATAGAGTGCTTAGTGTAATGCCCTGTGCAGAATAAGCTGAGATTTATTTTTAGTTATTATCATTATGGACTTTATTTTTCCTCTACAACTGTCAGCCCTCCTGTGTCCCATTTGATTCTACCAGCCTGAAGTCCAGAGTGACACTGGTGGTTTCCTGGATAGGTGTTGGGATGGTGGTTAGAATTAAAATGATCAGGCCCTAGGGTATAACCCAGTGGTAGTGGAAAGGGGTAGAACATTGTTAGGAGCCCTGCCTATTAACTAAAAGCACTGTGGCATTAAAAGGTAATTGTTTTCCAGCGACCCCTAGAGCTGAACCAGTCCCCTCAGTGGACCCTGCACCATGATATAGCCCCTTTCTTCCAGCTCCCACCCCACCAGCCAGTTCTACATGTACACTCCTAGCTGACGCATTTGCCACTTTCTTCAAATATTTGCTAAAAGCTTCCCAAAGCAGGAAGCCTTGCGGCTGCAGAGCACTCAATGAGAAAAATGAAGCAACTGTTTCCATGGCAACGCTTTGGCACTTATTAGTGTTTGCGTAGGCACTGAAGCAAGAGCTGGGGTCCAGACAGGCCCTTGCTGAGAAGGGATGAGGGGAAGAGAGGGCTGGGAGTGCAAAATTGCTCTCACTTTGCTTTCTTAGGTCGTAGTTCTCAGAAACAATGTTAGAGGAACCTTTGGGGCACAATTTGGCCATATTCCTTTAGAGACAGTTTGAACTCTCCTGGGGTAGTGCCAGAGCCACTCACCTCACTCGATACTGCGTGTCTTTGCTGCTAGGTTCAGCTTCCCCAAACATTCCTTCATAGTGCCAGCTCTCTCCCCAAAAGCTTTGCGACTTTTCCCCACTATCATGGCATTTGAGGCCTTCCACAGTCTCCTCTTTCCACAAACTCCAGCTGCTTTCCCCAACCTACCCTCTACTTCAGCAAGACTGGTCCATTTCATCCTACCTCCATTCCCTGTCATGCTGTCGTGTTTTTCTTCTCTCTCTTTCATACCACTCTTGCTTGGAGTTCCTGATATCTTCATCCATGGATCCAGTACTTACTTTTCCTTCAAGACCAATCTCAAGCCTCAGTTTCTCCAAGAAACTTTCTCAGACCATCCCAAGTCGGTGAAATCCTTTTCTCTTTGGCACTTAAACACATACTGCCTTTTCAGTTGTTTTACTACTACTTATATGTCTCTATCTAAAAGATAGATATCTCTATCTAGACAATAAGTTCTAACCCAGAAGAGGACTTTGAAAATGTTTTCTTGTTTTTCTCATAACAACAGATACAGTGCTCTGCTCATAAATAAGGAATTAGTTAGCCAACATGTGTACAGGGTTTAACCCAGTGCCTGGTATACAGTAAGTGCTAGATAGATGTGCGGTACCTTCAAATAGTTATGGTTTGATTCCCTGGTACCTTTGTCACCACTTTCATTCAGGGGCTGCATGTGGTGCTCTAGGCCTTCGCTTAGCCTTAACCTTAGAGCCTTCAAGGACCATTAGGTTGGCAAAAATCAGTGAATGGCCAGTGACCTTATCCTTACCTTCTGTTTCTGCCCATTTACCACCCCAGCTCTCAGAACAGACTGCATCATTTTCAGAGTACAGCGAAAAATAAAAATAGGAGGCCTTATCTTTTAAAAGTTAAGTAATTTCAAGATAGTAAGAGCAGAGTATTAATCAAGAATGGGGCTCTTCTGAGTGTGGATGCCACTGCACAGGTTGCATTGCACACCCATGAATCTGATCCTGCTAGCCATCCTCTCTCCCTTGTGCTGCCCCCCAAGTTTCTGAGACAAGAGTTGGAGGAAATACATATGTGGAACTGCATATCGAATGGTTCTAGATTGACTAAAAGCCAAATTCTCTGGAAGTGAATTTACTGACTAGTCAAGTGTCCAAACAGCCAATTTGTCATGTTTGTGGTAATTTCTATTTTTCCCTGCTCATGCCCCTGCCTGTGCCTATGCCTATACTCTCAGCTTCTCACTCCTGAGGTCATAGTACATTGGACTATAAAGGCAAGGCTGCATCTATTGTATGTCCTGTTTGTCCACATGTACTGATTTCTTTGGAATCAATCACCATTTCTTTTGGGGCTGAGGTGAATAGCCACATGATCACTCTACACTTTACTCACAGGACAGCCACGCAGTAGAGCTCAACAAATGTTCAAGAATTAAAAGTTAAAAGTAGAGGATGTCATAGTTTTAAAAATCACACAGTTACCTTGCTCATGGATAATATCAGATCTTAGAAATGTCTAACTCCATTTCTTTTTTTTTTTTTTTTTTTTTTTTGAGTTGGAGTCTTACTCTGTCACCCAGACTGTAGTACAGTGGCCCCTCCCGGCCACTGCAGCCTTGACCTGCTGGGCTTCTGTGATCCTTCCGCCTCAGCCTTCCAAGTAGCTGGAACTACAGGCACACGCTACCACGCCCGGCTAATTTTTGATTTATTGTAAGATGAGGTCTTGCCAAGTTGTCCAGGCAGATCTCGAACCCGCGGGCTCAGGCAATCCACTCACCTCAGCCTCCCAAAGCGCAGGATTACAGGCTGAGCCACCGAGCCCGGCTACTCCATTTCTTTAAACACAATAAGCATCATTTTATAATCTATCTCTGATACATCCAACATCTGAAGTCTTTGGGATCTGTTTGTGTTTGCTTTTCTGTAGGTTCCTGGGCATGATGTCTTATTGCCTTGAATGTCTGTTTATCTTCTTATGCTAGTCATTATATTTGAAAACCTATTTGTAGGAGTAACTTGAAGTTCAGGATAAAGTTATCTTTCTTCAGAGAGATAATTCATGATTGCTTTAGCTGGGATTCTGGGACACAGATAGTCTGGGGCCATCTTAAGTTTATGATTTAAGTTTTCCTGGACGGTATAAACTCAGGCTGTGGGTCCACGAGATTCGTGTGTAATTTACCCTTATCCTGTAGGTATAAATCATTTAGAGTCCTAGCTTTCAGTGGGCCACATTTCCTACCAGACTTCTTGCTTTCTGTTGGCTCTGTCCCCCTTGACCTATAAGACTTTCAACATGAAAGTTCAAATTTGTTGGCATTGGAAAATGCCCTTAGGGAAAAAGCAGCAACCACCACTATTATTCAACTTTCTGGGTTCTCATTATCGTTTCATTTTTGTCTTATAATAATACGTTGTTAGTATTTCTTTATTGATTTTAAGAAGATTTTGTTTAAAATAAACATATTTTTGCAATTCTTGGTTTCAATCATTATAAAAAATCCAAAGTGTATCACATAGAATTCTCTTATCATGCCTTGAAGTAGACAGGAGGACTGGGAGGCTAAATATATATAGTAGATGAGAAAACTTCTTTTGAGTTGGAATCTCACTTTGTCACCGCAGCCTCGAACTGCTGGGCTCCGGAGATCCTTCTGCCTCAGCCTTCCAAGTAGCTGGAACTATAGGCATGCGCTATCACGCCCGGCTAATTTTTTGATTTATTGTAGAGATGAAGTCTCACCAAGTTGCCCAGGTAGGTCTCGAACCCGCGGGCTCAGGTAATCCACTCACCTCCGCCTCCCAAAGCACGAGATTACAGGCTGAGCCACCGAGCCCAGCTGAGAAAACTCTTGAAGCCACTTGCCCAGAGTCACACAGTGAATTAGTGATAGAGCTTGAAAGAGAACCCAGACTTCCACAATGTGTTACCATCATATTATTAAGCAATGGAGAAGTGTTATTTCCCACTGTGCTATCCCCTACTTTTTCCAAAATGCTAAGAGGGTGGCTTTTGATTGCTCCTGCTTTTCCTTCCACCTTCTCTCATCATTTTATAGTCTATAAAACCTAAAGGAAAAAACTGATTTATTTATTTGGTCATTGTAGGAGACCCCTAACAAAAGAGTTGGCAACTTTTCAAAAGCAATGATGTCAAAATTGCTGGCCTTTTCCTTTTCTTTCTGCCCAAGTACTCTGATCAGTCCTTGAATTCTGCCTTAAAAACAGGAGATGAATGTTGCAGTGGGGCCTGGCCAATGACAAACACACAGGTGCCTTCTTGTCTACTGTGGTAGCTGGTTGCAACTGCTGATGAACAAGGTATCCTCTGCTATCTACTATTGCCTCCCACCCTATAGTAGCAGTCCCTCAGGTGCAGCTTTGGAAAACCTACATACCAGCATTCTGGAGTGCTTTTATACATGAGTGTTAATTTTTCCATCTGTGCCATCATCTGTGACTACCAGAAGTTGATCTTGGAATGTGCTTATGCTTAAGCAGGTTAGTGGAACAAAAACTCCAAGAAAACCTGCCATTTTGGAATTGCCCACCTATGCTGGATAATTAAATCTGACTCTTTTGGGGAGGGGTGTGGCTGGCATAAGAGACTTAGAAATGGCTGGGAGATGGAAGATTCAGGCTATGACATATGACACAAAAGCTTGGTCTCCACAGCTTCTGCAAAGGAAGCTGGGTGGACAAACACCTCAGCTACAGACTTTTCATCTTCTCTGATCCCCAATGAAATTGACTTCCATCTTAGAGTTTAGATACTGTTAGCTATTCTTTTCAGGCATCCTTGACAGATGCTACAGGTATAATCAGACACAGGTGTCTGAAAAGAGGCCAACAAGGGCAAACAATGGGAAAGGTGCCCAAAGTGTATATGAAATTACCATGGTTGTCAATTTGAATGTGCCAAGACGATTTGACACAAGTGAGAGGCAGAAAGAACTATACTGCTAACACTTTCTGCTATGCTATGGGCAGATATTGCCAAGTTGCCAGGATTATGTTATATATTTATTTTCAGCACATATTTTCTGACATTTTGAGCACAGTATTTCTATTGATCTTTGAGAGGAATTGTGGATGATTTAGCATATGGTTATGCATTTCTTTTTCATTTAAATAAGAGATTTCACTAAGCTTGCTATCTCCCTATATGTGATATGACTGCACTCACTGCCTGATGTTTGTTTTTTCAGGATAATGAGAAGGAAGCTAATAGGAAAGTTGATAAAGAAAGGCAGTTGGAAAGTTGGATTCACTGAACAGAAGTTGGATCTATTCTGTTAAGGAGGGGCCACATGTCTGTCCAGCAGTCATGCCTAGTCACACACCTCCAACTATAGAAGGCTCTGATTGTCACGAGCAACACTTATCTTCTTCTAGGAAGTTGTGGCCTCAGGATTCTAGGCAGCTGCCTCCATGCTGATTTCACCCCCACTCTACCTGCTGTTTCCACGGGCCAAAGCTGGGCAAAGCTGTGGGGCAGTGGACAACTCTTAGTTGCATTGGTGGTGCTGGTCTGGGGCTCTATTGACCAGAAGATTTTCAACACTGGTCACCTCTGTTTGACCCTTCTTTTAAGCTATTGTTTCTGTCATTTCCATGCCACTAAGCCCAGGTAACCAAGCCTTCTCATTTACTGATCTAAGTTTCACTCTGTAACCTCATCTCTTATTGGTACCAAGGGCCACCCTGGTTGACCTGCTCAACCAGGGGCCAAAGGAGACCCTTGATTGGTGGTGGGCATAGAGAGTTGTATGAGAGCTAGAGCTGACATGGCAAGAAGTGCCATTTGCTGAGTGTTCACTGTTTGCTGGGAGCTATGCTGGGTACTTTACACACTGTACTTATTTGCTGTCAGCAATAGGAAGGGTAAAAATGGCTCAGCCCTAAAGGGTGGGAGGCTGACTTGTTTTCCCTATGATAGATGGGATAATATTGTGTAGTGAAGGGATTGCTCCATTAGGAATAAGGAGCCTTGGTCAAACAAGCATATGGCATTAAATAAGTCCTTTTTCTTCACTAGGTTTCAGTTTACTTCTCTGTAAAATGGCCACATAACATTTGCTCAGTTTACCATATGATCATTTGGATATTTATTCCCTCCAAATCTCACATTGAAACTTGATCCTCAGTGTTGGAGATAGAGCCTGATGGGAGGTGTTTGGGTTATGGGAACAGATTCCTCATAAATGACTTGGTGCCATCCTGGGGGTGATGAGTGAGTTCTTGCTCTATTAGTTCTTGTAAAAGGTGGTTGTTTAAAAGAGCATGGCACTCCTCTCTTCTTTTTTGCTCCATCTCTCATCATGTGACATACTTGTTCCCCTTCCCCTTCCACCATGATTGGAAGCTTCCTGAGGTTCTCACCAGAAGCAAATGCTGCTGCCATGCTTCTTATAGAGCTTTTAGAACCATGAACCAAATAAAACTCTTTTCTTTATAAATTATCTAGTCTCAGATATTCCTTTATAGCAATACTAAACAGACTAAGACACCGTAAATACTTGTTGTGAGGATACAGATAAGAGTACTTAGAAAAGTATAAAATATCATATAATATCATGTGAGGGAATATAGAACAGTGGTTAAGAACCAGAGTACAAGCCAGGCTTGGTGGCTCAGCCTGTAATCCCAGCACTTTGAGAGGCTGAGGTGAGTGGATTGCCTGAGCCCGCAGGTTCGAGAACTTACCGGGCAACTTGGCAAGACCTCATCTATATAATAAGTCAAAAATTAGCCAGGCATGATAGTGCACGCCTGTAGTTCCAGTTACTTGGAAGGCTGAGGAGGAAGGATCGCCGGAGCCCAGCTGGTCAAGGCTGCAGTGGCCGGGAGCAGCCACTGCACTCCAGTCTGTGTGACAAAGTGAGACTCCCACTCAAAAAAAACAAAACAAAACAAAACTAGAGTACAGTTAAGAACCAAGTCTCAGTCCAGCATCTTTTTACCTGTACAACCTTGGGCAAGTCACCTCTATGTGCCTTAGTTTCCATATCTGTAAATTGGAAATACAGGTAGTACCTATTCATAGGGTCTTTGTTTAAAAAAAGTGCAAAATATTCAGAATAGTACCAGCATATATGAGTGCTATGTATTATTTTGTTACAAATATTAGATAACTATGAATATTATCCCATATCTTTCCCACATGCCCCTCTCAGTGTTATAACCCTCAATTCAACAGAAATTGGCTGGTGCTACATGTTCAAATATATTATATATAGCTCTCTACATTCTGGGGCACAATACAACCCTCCCCTGGAACACATACACCACAGCACATAACCATATAAGGGAGTGGATGCTTAATACTCCCAGTGGGTGAGAGACAAGCCTCTTTGAAACTGACAGACTCTGAGGTAAATGTTATAAAGGATTCATTTACATAAATGCAGGATACTTTTTAACTTTTCAGAAACATGTTTACTACATTAAGTGAGATACACCGGGTACAGGGAAAGATGCAGAGTTATGCCATCACTGTACATTTATTGAGCACCTTTTTGTGTCAAGTGTGAGATACAAAGAGGACAGAGGCCTAGTAGCTGACCTTAGAGAGTTGATTATTTAGTGGGGAAGATAAGACATACTCACACTCAGCATGTTATAAAAGAGGATAGTGCTAATTATGAGGCTAAATGAGAACATACATATATCCTTTATAAGCTGAGAAGACTGTATAAGTGCGAATGGTTGTAATTTATGTACAGGCTTTAAGAATTGCAAAGTGCTATAGGACAGGGGTCCTCAACCCCTGGACCATGGACTGGTACTTGTCCATGGCCTGTTAGGAACTGGACCACACGGCAGGATGTGACCCACAGGTGATGGAGCGAAACTTCATCTGTATTTACAACCGCTCCCCATCACTCACATTACCATCTGAGCTCCGCCTTCTATCAGATCAGGGGCAACATTAGATTCTCATAGGAGCACGAGACATACTGTGAACTGTGCGTGCAAGGGATCTATGTCATGCCCTAGAGAATCTAATGCCTGATGATCTGAGGTGGAGCTGAGGTGGTGATGCTAGCATTGGTGAGTGGATGCAGATTAACATACAAATACAGATTAACATTAGCAGTGAGGTTTGACTGCACAGCTGCTTGCAGACTCATATCAAAACTCTATCAATGAGTTGCAAATGAGTTGATGTACTGCAATTGTACAGCTGCATTTGATGGCAGAATTTAAATCAGAATCTGATACTTGTTTTAGTCTGCTCATGGCCTGCCCATTATTTTATTTACCACTTCTGTCTGTACCTCTTTTTTAAAATGGTGGATTGTATAATTGTTTCATTATATATTACAATATAATAATAATAGGAATAAAGTACACAATTAATGTTATGCACTTGAATCATCCTGAAACCACCCCCCCCCCCCCCCCCCCCCCCCCCC